>NW_026028480.1:0-8754 GCF_019186545.1 Solanum stenotomum | reverse complement strand
GTTAATAAGAATTTCAATATTACGGTAATAAGAATTTCAATATTACGTGCAACTTATTGTTTGTTATTTTAATAATTTGTGATTAGCAACACTTTTTAATGAGAAAATTTCTTGTAAGTTTAATTTTGTCCAAACAAATTATATTCAAACTTATTGTTGAATCCTTTTGTAGTAGCGTAATTTTGTGCTTGACTAATTAAGGTGTTTGGATTCTTATGTTAATAAAGTGTTGTTAGCAAAATTTAATTTGCACAAATTCTGAAAAATCTTAATCTTTCCATAATACAATAATTATGTTTTGTTTTTAAAATTGTGCAATAAATTAAAGTGGTCGTTATACTAAGCAATAAATTATGTGTGTGTATTATGTTTTTATAGTTTGTTAGTCACCAAAGTGGCCAAACTAGAGAAATTAATGTCTGCACATATAATGTTTATGATCACTTGTTGCATGTATTATGTTTCTATAGTTTGTTACTCACCAAAGTGGCCAAACTAGAGAAATTAATGTCTACACATGTAATATTTGTGGACACTTGACATATGTGGATTAGTACAATTCATTATTTATTGGCATATTCAGTATTCCAAGAGTGACTGTGTCTGATTTTTCAACTTGATGCATGTATTATGTTCTTATAGTTTGTTAGTCACCAAAGTGGCCAAACTAAAATGTATAAAATTAGTCATATACCCAAAAATTTATTATATTATGTATGCATTTGTACTTATATAGTTTGTTAGTTACCAAAGTGGCCAAACTAGATAAATTAACGTCTACACATATCATGTTTATGATCACTTGATGCATGTATTATGTTTCTATAGTTTGTTAGTCACCAAAGTGGCCAAACTAAAATATATAAAATTATTCACATGCACAAAATTTTATGATATTATGTGTGCATTTGTATTTATATAGTTTGTTAGTCACCAAAGTGGCCAAACTAGTATGGTTAAGAAAAATGTGCATTCATAAAATTGTCATCTATCTATGAAAGTTAATGAAATGCCTATATTGAAAATAAATAGATAAATTGACTTTCACTATTGCTGGAACTTAAAAATTTACCCAAAGGTGAATCAATCATTCTACGAATAGTGAAAATTATGTGGTAAATTAATCTTTTAGTCAAACATATATTGTATATCCAAAGATGTCGTATATGTTTGATTAAAAATATTCAATTACCTATTAAAGATAAAATTGACATTTAAATTATGATAATGTGTCGTAATATCTACCTAAAGGAGAATTACGATATATTTTTATTGCTTTACTGAATTCACATTATTTTTTGATTTGTGAGCATATATATCTATTTTGCAGTTATTCCTCTTCATTCGCATGCTTCGTCTGTTACTGTGTTCAATGGATTGAACTTCTCTGAATGGCATGAACAAGTACAGTTCCACTTAGGTGTAATGGATCTTGACTTAGCTCTGCTGAATGACAAACCTACTGCCATTACTGATAAGAGCAGTGAGGATGAGAAGTCTTTTCATAAATCATGGGAACGCTCTAACAGATTAAGCCTTATGTTCATGCGAATGACTGTTGCTAACAACATTAAGAGTATTATTCCACAAACATAAAGTGGCAGGGAATACCGGAAGTTTGTGGAAAAACGTTTTCGTTCTGCTGATAAGTCTCTCGCTGGTACACTAATGGCTGAACTCACGACCATGAAGTTTGATGGGTCGCGTAGTATGCAAAATCATATCATCGAGATGACTAACATTGCAGCAAGACTTAGGGCCTTGGGGATGAAAGTGGATGACACCTTTTTGGTTCAGTTCATTCTGAACTCATTGCCTCTTGAGTATGGACCATTCCAAATTAACTATAACACTATTAAGGATAAGTGGGATGTTAGTGAATTGTCCAGTATGCTTACTCAAGAGGAGTCAAGACTTAAGAAACAAGGAGGTCATTCCATTAACCTCATAGGTCAAGGAGTTAGTAAAGGACTTAAAGTGAAGGCCAACAAGTTTAAGAAAAAGAAAGCACCTGCTAAAGTTCCACATGATGCTCATAAGGAACTCAAGGTTGATGTGTGTCGTTTCTGTAAAAAGGAAGGACACTATCAGAAAGATTGCCTGAAACGTAAAGCTTGGTTTGAAAAGAAAGGTACATTTAGTGCTTTTGTATGTTTCAAATCAAATTTAGTAGAAGTTCCTAATAATACTTGGTGGCTTGATTCTGGTGCAACTACTTATGTATCCACTATGTTGTAGGGATTCACTACGATCCAAACTACAAATCCAAATAAGGATCTCTTGTTCATGGGAAATCACATGAAGGCTAAAATTGAAGGCATATATACTTATAATTTGATCTTGGAGACTGGACATCACCTTGATTTATTACAGACTCTTTATGTTCCTTCAATTTCACGGAATTTGATTTCTCTTTCAAGATTTGATGTTTTTGGATTTGTCTTTAAGTTTGGACATGATTGTTTCAATTTACATAAGAATACTATTTATGATATTGGTGTTCTTATTAATGGGTTATATAGATTGAAACTCGATAATAATTTTTTCTGAATTCCTTATTACTATTTATCAAATTGTTGGAATGAAACGTAGTTCACTAAATGAAACTCCTGCTTATTTGTGGCATAAATGTTTGGGTCATGTATCCAAAGAAAGATTAAAAAGATTAGTAAAGAATGAGATTCTTCCGAATCTGAATTTTATTAATCTTGATATATGTTTGGATTGCATTAAAGGAAAACAAACCAAGCATACCAAGAAAGGTGTCACAAGAAGCACTCAACTTCTTGAAATTATAAACACTGATATTTGCGGACCCTTTGATGTTCCATCTTTAGGTGGATACAATATTTTATCATCTGTATCGATGATTTTCACATTATGGATTTATCTATTTGTTGAAAGAAAAATCTCAAACAGCGGACGCTCTCAAAGTGTACGTTAATAAGGTTGAAAAACAATTAGATATAAAGTGAAAATCATTAGGTCAGATAGAGGTGGTGAATATTATGAAAAGTATAACGAATCAAAATAATGTCCAGGTCCATATTGCTAAATTCCTTGAGAATGGTGAAGTTAGTGGGAGTGTTGAACGACAAAGTGTGGAAATTAATGAGGTAAGGGTAAATATTTCATTGCCCATAAATGTACCTACTTCCATACCAATAACAAATGTTGTTCCTCTTGTTGAAGAACACTTTAACAATGTTGAACAATATTTGGGTGAAACACTTCAAGAAGGAACTAACTCACAAGTATCTGACGCAAATGAACCACAAACAGTGCCATTAAGAAAATCTCAAAGAGAAAGAAAATTGGCCATTTCAAATGATTATGTGATTTATTTGCAAGAGTCAGATTTTGACATTGGAATTAATAAAGATTCGATTTTATTTTCACAAGCCATATAAATTACTGAGTCTGATAAATGAATTGATGCCATGAATGATGAGTTAAAATCCATGGAATACAACAAAGTCTGGGATCTTGTTCAATTACCAAAAAATAAATAAAAAAATTCTAAAGAATCGGGTGTAAATGGGTCTTCAAGACCAAACACGATTCTAATGGTAATATTGAACGATATAAAGCCAGATTTTTTGCAAAGGGATACACTCAAAAAGGAGGCATTGATTATAAAGAGACCTTTTCGCCGGTCTCAAAGAAAGACTCATTAAGAATTGTTTTGGCTTTGGTAGCTCATTATGATTTAGAGTTACATCAAATTGATGTGAAAACTGTCTTTTTTAATGGAGACCTTGAATGAGGATGTTTATATGGACCAACTAGAGGGTTTCAAAATTAAAGAAAAAAATATCAAATGGTGTGTAAGCTTAAGACGACAATATATGAACTCAAACAAGCTTCACGACAATTGTATATAAAGTTTAATGATACCATAACATCTTTTGGATTTAAGAAAATTACCGTTGATCGGTGAATATACCAAAAGATTAGTGGGAGTAAGTTTATATTGTTAGTCAAGTATGTTGATGACATTTTACTTGCTGCTAATGATTTAGGCATATTGCGTGAGACAAAAGACTTGCGCTCTATGAACTTTAAAATGAAAAAATATGGGTGAGACATCCTATGTGATAGGGGTAGACATATTCCGTGATAGATCACAAGGATTATTGGTACTGTCTCAAAAGGCTATATTGAAAAAGTTCTAGAGAGATTTAACATGAACAATTGTTCAGCAATAATAGTTCCTATTCAAAAAGGGGACAAATTTAATCTCATGCAATGCCCAAAGAATGAAGTAGAATGAAAAGAAATGAAAATAATTCCTTATCTTCTATTTTTGGAAGTTTGATGTATGTTCAAACTTGCACAAGATCGTATATTAGCTTTTTGGTCGGAATGCTAAGAAGATATCAAAGTAATCCTGGAATTGATCACTTAAAAGAAAACTACAAAGAAAGTTTGTGGCATGTTATGAAGCCACAATTCATGCATTATGGCTGCGGAACTTCATTTCAGGACTTGGGGTTGTCGACACCATTACCAAGCCGCTGAAAATTTATTGTGATAATGCTGTAGCAGTATTTTTCTCCAAGAACGATAAGTACTCCAAATGTGCAAAACATATGGAATTAAAGTACTTTACTGTTAAGGAAGAAGTTCAGAAACAAAGAGTGTTACTTGAGAATATTAGAACTGATCTCATGATTGCAGATCCGTTAANTTATGATGTTTTTACACTCTGAGCTCATATTATGTGTTTCTGATATACATTAATGAATTTCTTGTTTCTCATAATGGTGTATACATTATTGTTTTGAGATATCACAAGATAAGTCTCTATGAGACATTATTGTGGACCATAATGTTATATGTTTTATAGCTTATGAACCTAGTATGATAAGTTGCTAATGTAGTAGTATATGGAAGGAAGTATGTAGCTTAAAATTTATGTACAACCGCCATAACTCGCATTAGTAGTTTGTTATATTGTGGTATTTATGATGGACATTATAGAAGAGATTTATTGTATGCGCAACTAATGTTTATTAAATATTAATGTTATATGGTCATTGGGCCAAGTGGGAGAATGTAAGAATTATTATTAATTATTTCTTACTTATGGCCCAAGTTTACTTGGAATCAAAGTAATACCATAAATAATATTTAATAAGGAATAAATCTCGTCTGTACATTGGTTACTTGATGGACGTACCAGATTAAGTCATAACATCTATAAATTGGTCCTCCCTCCACCCATTANGTCTGACATTGAGCCAAACATGGAGGAGAAATTTGATCTCCTGATCTTAACCAAAACTCATCCTTTGCGAGCTATCCCATCTCCACTTTGATATGTCGGCCGGTCAATAAATACTTATCCATACTCGAGTTTACACCAAATAATATATCTGGCATTCNGATGTCTTCCACATCAGGTATGTGCCTCCAACATTCTCTATGTAAGATTATCATGTTCAAGATCCTGAAAGCAATAAATATTACATCATGATGATTATAAAAGAATAATAATAAGACTTCGCAAGGATGAATTATCTATCTTTTTTACCACTGTTGAAGTATAAACATTTAATTATTACAGTCTGAAATGTTATTGAGAAATTCTACTTTTTATGCGAAAATAAATTTTGGATAAAACATGAAAGAGAACTCCAATACAATGTGTTGGAGCATACCTATCACTCAAATTCAATGTATGTGTTCGCTCAATTTAGTTAGATACACTTAACATCATATTTATTAGCTTAATCTAATTGTATCAACCCTTTCTTAATTTTGTTGGCTATACTGATTTTAGGACAAATAGATTTGAATAAAACTTTTTTTCTTGTTTATAAAAATAACCATTTGAATTTCATTACTTCGTTTAAATTTTCTATTTATATAGCTAAAATAAATAGTATGTTAACTAAGTTATGAAGATTTGCTTCCAAAAATAAAAATAAAAACACATAGTTAGAAACAAATAATCATTTTATTTAATGAGTACTAACATCGTATGAAACAAAACATCATATGTCCAAGGTACCATTTGCGTCTTATTGTGTGAGGGTCGAAAAAAAATAAAATTCTCCGTCAAATAGGAGAGGGAATAGCTCGCAAAGGACGGGCTTTGGCTAAAGTGACACCAGATTTCTCCTCCATGTCTAATTCTTTTGGTGTACTAGTGGCTTCTTCAAGTTTCCAATCGAAAGAATTAAAGAGTAAACCCAACATTACTGGAACCATTCTCAATGCTGCTAGTGGTAATCCAGGGCATATTCTTTGACCAACACCAAATGAAATTAGTTCAAAACCTTTTCCTCGTACATCCACTTCTTAATCCAAGAACCTCTCATGTTTAAACACCAAAGGATCTTCCCATGAAGCTGGGATCTTGACCATTTGTCCACACATTAACTAGTACCTATATGAGCATTAGTGTCAAATTTAGCTCATGTGTTGAAATTTCATATGCGGAATTTGATGCTTTATGATAATGACTATATTTCAATCATCAAGATGGAAAGGGGGCTATTTATAAATCTCAACATATGTAGTATTTAGTCTGAGTAGCATGATTGAAGCTTCTTAGCACTTAACTATCCCACTACCTAAAAGTAAGCTTTTTGCTATTTTCCTTTTACTTAACTTGGATAGAAATCGATTAGTATTTTGATGATTTATTTTTATCATTAAATATTGATAATATTGTTCAAGTATATATTAGTCGGAGAAATACTATGAAGTTAAAATACGTAATTGTAAGGAGAAGTTGATCTTCATGAGTTGTAAGTTCATATCATCATCTCTTGTGTTCCCTTTTTCTTTATTGGTGCTTGATATATTTATTGAAGTTTCGATTAACTTAGATTCACGCCGAATACATTTTATAATCTGTATTTTAGTTCAATAGGGAGATGAAAGATTTCTTTCAATTAAATGTAGTTAGATTAATGACAAGAATTTATTTTTAATAATGTTAATTAAAATGATGACTCAACTTTTAGCTATTTAATATTTTATTAATTATATATTTTATAATATTTTTATTTAGTATAGGGGTAAACTGGTAATCCAACTTTAGACTTAGGACCTTTCTTGTTTTGAGATTGAATGAGCATGTGACTATTTCATGGATAAAAATAGTTATTATAAACCAAAAAGGTTCCACAAAAGTTAGGCCTTAATAATTAGGAATGGCAATAGTGCGGGTTAGGGCGGGCCAAGCCTTGACCTACCAAGATTTTGACCCGTCCTACCTGCCCTGTTTAACATTATTTAAAAATTTACCCTGCCCTAACCCACCCCGTTAAGACCTGCCTTGCCCCATTTATGTTATTTTCCATTTTTCTTATTTATTTTTTACTTTGAAGAATGAATTTTCGTTTTACTTCTTTTGATAAACTTTTTAAGTGCCAACACTAGTAGTGCAATTGTTTTACAAATATCTACTAAGATTATTATTTTTCACCAAAAACTTTATTTGCTGGTCATAATTAATTATACTATTTCAAATTAAATAGATTCATAATAAAAAATATACCAAACAGTTTCATAGCGTAGTGACTTTGACACTTGCTGCATTGGAATATATTCCAAAAGCTATACTTTGGGCTTGCCAAATTTCAGAAATACCTCTACTCTTTTGTATTCTCGAGAAAACCGCAAATAAATAATCTTTACCTGCCCCGCCCTATATAGTTATTTCCCTGCCCTGCCCTATTAAGGCTGTGCCCTGCCCCTCCCTTCCCTGCCCTGCCCTACCCCAACTGCCATCCCTACAGTAGTAATTACTCTACACATCCATTTCCACACTATGCTAGTAAATAATAGAACCAAGAAAGTCAACTCACAAGTTATTATTATTCACATTGCCTATTATTTTTGGAATACATATAGGGATGGCAATGGGATGGTGTAGGGCAGGCGGTGCGGGTCTAGCTTAATCCGCAAAATTTTTAATCCACCCCTCCCCGCATAACAATTCTTTTCATTTTCAACCCACCCCGCATAATTTTTTGAATATTTTCTTTTTCTAGTTATGTTTGATACCAAAAATAAAATTCATAAAAATATATTCATTTTTTCTTTAAGTTGTATTGATTTAATAGGATAGTGACTTAAAATTTTATTTTTTAGAGGTCAATTGGGAAACATGTAAGTAATTGTATTATTTTTAATTAAACAATCTTCGTTTATTATCTTGAATATTTTAGTATCTTGAATGAAATTATCTTAATAAATAATGCTTTATCACTCTTATAACATGTAAAAAGTTAAAATTAAGTTTGAACCCACATAAAATCACATATACCCGCAACCTGCGCCGCTCCACATTAATTTTTAAAAAACCCACTTCAACCCGCCTTGCATCTGACCCGCACCACACAACCTTAAGCCCGCCCCATATAGCCTTAGACCCACCCCGCTCCGCATCCGCCCCACCCCATTGCCATCCCTAAATATATATATATATATATATATATATAAACTTACTTACATATCAACATTGTCAATGGAGATAAGGAGCTTCGCATCATGAATTATTATTTACTTGTGTTGACATTGATTTTTCTCTATACTCTAGCAAAATTGTCCAGTAGGGGCACCAAAAAACTTCCACCAGGGCCATCACCATGGACAATTATTGGAAATCTTCACTTGTTAGGTACAAAACCCCATGTATCACTAGCCAATCTTGCAAAAGTATATGGTCCAATTATGAGATTAAAAATAGGACAAGCAACAATAGTGGTCATTTCTTCATCAATCATGGCAAAACAA
>NW_026028479.1:0-1120 GCF_019186545.1 Solanum stenotomum | reverse complement strand
TGGTGTACCTGCACATGAAGCAACCAATAAGCTATTTTTTTTTACATTTTCTGGACACTTTTTAGACACGGACCCTATATTACTTCTAGCCAACACTAAGACCTAAAATACTGAAACCCCTACCTACATTGATACAAAACTGCAAGTAATCAAAGAAAGCTAACTACATAATGTAAAACAGAACCCTATTGTTGGCTAGATTTTACATCTTGGGTTGCCTCCCAAGCAGCGCTTGATTTAACGTCGCGGCACGACGCAGGTATCTTGATTATTCAGTCTTCATCAAGATTGCACGCCTCAATCACTTCTTGCACAGTTTCAGCATTTCCCAGATAGGTCTTTATCCTTTGCCCGTTCACCACAAACCTTGTTCCATCCTTATTTTCAAGCTCAACCGCTCCATGCGATAGCACTTTTGTGAGCAAAAATGGCCCAGTCCACTTGGACTTGAGTTTGCCTGGAAACAAGCGCAACCTAGAGTTGAATAGCAGCACACGATCGCCAACCACAAATTCTCGCTTTTCAATTCTTTGATCATGATACCTCTTCATCTTCTCTTTGTATAAGGCTGAACTTTCATTCTCTTTTAGGCGAAACTGATCAAGCACGTTCAAGTCGTTCATCCTTTGATTAGAAGTAGTGCCCCAATCCAAATTTAACTTCTTCATTGCCCACATTGCTTTGTGCTCTAACTCTACTGGTAAATGACAAGACTTCCCATAAACAAGTTGGTAAGGCGACATACCTATGGGGGTTTTGTATGCAGTGCGATATGCCCATAGAGCATCATCAAGCTTCCTTGACCAATCAGTTCGATTGGCGTTCACAGTCTTCGCCAATATCTGCTTTATTTCTCTGTTGGACACCTCAACTTGACCGCTAGTCTGTGGATGATAAGGAATGGATACATTGTGAAGGACACCATATTTCTCAAGTAGTGTTTTGAACAACTTGTTACAAAAGTGAGAGCCTCCATCGCTAATAATAGCCCTTGGTGTACCAAATCTGGAGAAGATATTCTTTTTCAAGAATGCGGTGACACTTTTACCTTCGTTGTTGGGGAGTGCTACAGCTTCTACCCACTTCGATATATAATCAACCGCGACCAGAATATACTTCA
>NW_026028478.1:0-258 GCF_019186545.1 Solanum stenotomum | reverse complement strand
TCTGTCCATGTTTGTTTATGAGTGTTATGTTCATGTCTGTTTCAATAAATATATTTCTATTCCATCTACAATAGACCTCTCAAATTGCATAAGAAAGTGAAAAGTGGTGTTTCAGACTTGCAGTTGAAAAGAATTTGTCTGCTCCTTGAACATGTTAAATGTTTGGATATTTTAGTCGATAATATGGTAGTTTGTTAATGTTGATGAGAATATGCACTTGTTGTGCTCAAAAGTCACAAGAGTTGTGACAGACTTGTG
>NW_026028477.1:0-349 GCF_019186545.1 Solanum stenotomum | reverse complement strand
GGATTTAGGGCTTCTTAGAGTTTCATAATGCTTAGGGCTGGGGGTTTATCCCAAAGGTTTAGAGTGTGGATTTCTTAGGGTTTGAGTTTAACATTGAAGGTCTCCTAGATTTTTATTGGGTCATTTAGGGTGTAGGCTGTTGTGTTTAGGTTTAGGGTTTTTCTATGGTTTAGGGTTTAGGTTTGTTAGGTTTAAGAGTTTTTAGGTTTAGAGTTTTTAAAGTTTTTTTTGTAGTTTTTTAGTGTTTAGTTTTCTTAGGATTTAGACTTTCTTAGGGTTTAGGGCTTCTTAGAGTTTCATAGGGCTTAGGGTTTGGGGTTCATCCCTAAGGTTTAGGGTTTAGGTTTCT
>NW_026028476.1:0-349 GCF_019186545.1 Solanum stenotomum | reverse complement strand
CTCCAAATGGAAATTCCGCCTTCACCGTCGAGTCCGAAACATCGAAATTTAAGTTTGAAGGGTTGTAAAATTTTGACGCGGCGGTGACGTGGCAGAGCCACGTGACGACACGTGGCAGAGGTGGAAATTTCCAGATTTTAAGAACGAAATTCGTCCAAAATTTTTGTTCAACTTCAACTTGAGATTAATCCTTCATTTTGAGTCCAAATTAAGTGATTCAAAAGGCAAACTTCAAGAGAATTTCGAGGGGAATCTAGCGGTGATCTCGGAAACGCGAGGGGAGGCTTCGTTTGAGGTAAGAAATCAATTTTAGCCACTGCCAGGTGATTTTCCGGATGTTTTGTTGTTG
>NW_026028475.1:0-560 GCF_019186545.1 Solanum stenotomum | reverse complement strand
TCCTAAAAAAAATCATAAAACCTAAAAATAAACCATAACCTAAAACCCGAAATCCTAAACCGTAAATCTTAAACCGTAGTACCTAAGGGGCTAAAGCCTTAACCCTAAACCTTTGGCCTTAACCCTAAACATAAAGAAACCACAAAAAAAAAACCCATAAAACCTTATAAAACTCTAAACCTAAAAAAACCCTTAAGAAAATCATAAGCCCTTATAAAACTGATAAAAACTCAAAACCTTGGGGCTAAAACCAATGAAACCCTAAACCCTTAAAAAAATCAAACACTATGAAGTCCTAAACGCTAAATCTTATAACCTAAGAAACATTAAATCCTTAATTCTAAACCATAGCGCTAATCCCTAAACCCCAAACCATATGAAACACTAAGAAACTCTAAGCCCTAAAACTATAATACCCCAAAAAACACAATAATTTCCTTTAAAACCTTAAGCCCTAAAAAAATCCTAAACTTAAAATCTTATGCCCTAAAACCTAAGTAACCCTCAATCTTAAGAAATCCAAAACCATAAAAAACTCTAATAACGTTTAAAAACCCTAA
>NW_026028474.1:0-4927 GCF_019186545.1 Solanum stenotomum | reverse complement strand
TACCTCTGGCAGGGTATATTGGGTCCTCCCGATAGGGCGTATACATCGGACTCCACATTTAGCTCATGTGGTTTTATTGTCGGTTATTAGTAGCTCCCACAATTTAGTCAGACTCTAATGCAATGACCACATTTACAGTTCATTCAGTATTCAGTCAGCATGTTATAAATTGGTCATTGCATTTAGTTATATCAGAATTCAGTATCTATATCATGTACAGATTATTTCATTGCTTTATTGCTTTGTTCAGTTATATGTTATTTTAGCTTTACTCTATCCTGCATGCTCAGTACCTTTCAAGTATTGATGCATATGTGCACTACATCTTCTCGTGATGTAGGTTTAGGTTCTCAGCATCCAGATCACACTTAGATCGATTCCCGATCTCCAGTTCAGCAGAATCACTGGTGAGTCCTCATTCTTCGAGGACAATAGTCATGAGTCTCTTTTCAGTATTTTTAGTCCTTTAGTTTCAGTTTTGCTAGACTTAGCTGGGGCCTGCCCCAACATTTCTAGTCAGTTAGAGGCTATTTTTAGACATAGTTAGATTCAGCTTAGTATTGAGTTAATATCTTCTTTGTATTAAACTTATCAGTTTTCATTTATCTCAGTTAAAGTATATGGGTATTCCCCATCTTTTCAGATTTATTTATTATTTAGCTTCCGCATCAGTTTATTATCTTTAGTATGCTCATGATCATGCCAGCAGGGTTAGCTTGGGATCACCTGTGGTCCTAGGTCCCGTGTCAGTGTCTCGGGGGTAGTCTCGAGGGGTGACAAAAATAATATCTTCAACTCGCCATAAAATAGGCACTTAAGTCTTTAAAAAAAATTTAAAAATAAATGATACAAACTTCTCAACTATACTTACTATCTATGAAGCCTCTAACTGATGAAGTTGGAAGTCGGGACAAGACCCACGACATCTTAAAAACTAATATAACTGAAAGGTAAATGAAATCCTCCGGAAGCAAGAAGGCTCACCATAACTAACTCGAACTCTCGGATGTATCAACAAATCTCCTGTTGATGATCCTGAATACCTGTGTTTGCATCATGAAAAGATGCAGGCCAAATGACTCAGTAAGTGGAATGTATGAGCATGTAAGGGGAATTCTTAAGCATAACATAAGCTTGAAACTTGATACAAAGGAAACATACTTACCTCTTCTCAAACTTACTCAACTCAAGGAATACTCAAGGACACTAAAAATTACTCAACTTACTCAACTCAGAGATTAGATACTCAACTCAAAGTTATGATATTCGACTCTAGATACTCAACTCAATATAAAGAAACAATACACATGCCATATATGGAAAGCTTTATAAAATAGTAAAACAACTTAGTTTGTTAAAGAAAATGCAATAACAAACTCAATTTTACTTCTATAATAAAGTAATATAGTTTATGTGGGAGTTTCTCTAACTGAAAACTATCACTTAAGAGTTATAGTGATGATACAACACTTTACCTCACGCTGTCAAGGACCATCCTATACCTTGCCATCAGTATAGGACCTAACTTTACTTAGTGGATCCACTAGTCTATGCGAAATGGATTCATTTAAAAAGTATGACCCTTTTCTACCCATGATCGCTACATGGTTTTATGGAGACTTGAGTTAATAGGAAACTCGCATCCCCACATCGGTGCTTAATAATACTCCCAAAATATAATACTAGCTCTTTATGTTTAAAACGTACTTCTTTCTGTAATTTGAGATAATTGCTCAAAAACTTAGCTCAAAGGCTATCTTGGAAATCAAGGTTTCCTCTCTTGCTTATTATGAAAGCATTTACTCTTTAATTGAAAACTAGCTCAAAGGCTCTTTACTAAAAAATTAGCTCAAAGGCTCCTTACTGAAACATTAGCTCAAAGGCTCTTTTGAAAATTTCAGTTTTTCGTTCTTATTTAAATGTGAAAACATTTTAAACTCTTTTGGCAATACATAGTCCCCATATACTTTTGAAGAAATGACCTTCAACTTTAGTCTTACTCTTTACTCAACTTCAAAGCTTAAGTCTTAAAACAAAGTTAAAACATTTGTAAAAGACTTCTTAAAATATGGTTCATGCCGAATGATGGACTTGAACGACTGAATGCAAGGTATTCAATAACCATAGATAGAACTCAATACTTGGAATTCAAGAACTTCAATGATACTACTTATTTCAAGATTTTTCGACTTATAGTGTTCATGCGGAATTATGGGCATGAAATATTCAACTCAAATACTCAAAGACGCTTCTCAAAAGCGATTAGGAACTCAACACTTAAAGGCTTAGAACTTGAAGATACCACTTCTCTGAAAGATGCTCAACTTACGAAGTTAATGCGAAATTATGGGCATAAAACAACTCGACTCGAAGGTCTACAAACTACCTGGAACTCATGTATACGACACTTATCATTCTCTTAATTACTACCTCAAGACATAGTTCAAATAGATGGCTGATCTCAAGGATTCACAAGTGAACTCAATGGCTTTTTGGAACTCTACTTTTAACTCTCTCTTGAATGTGAATTATGAATTCAAGAGTTATGGTTCATGATATGAAAGATATCATGATGACTAAGTAGACTCATGAGTAAATTCACCTCATCCTCACACTCACTTTCTCGAGTCTTGAAACAAGTTACCAGAAGTTGTAGAAGACTCCACAAAATGATTCGAAGGGACTTTCTTAAAATGTTCGAAATAACTCTCAAAACTTACCTCTTAGCACTACCTTGAATTTCAATTATGAATTCAAAGTAATGATCATGTTATGAATTATTTCTAGGTGTTTAGAAGTATCTTAGAGTAGTTAGAATCGAAAAAAAGTGAAAGTGCACTTTAAATGAACTAAAACGGTGCAACCGATGACAAACTGGATGGGTGGTGCGGGGCACGAGCCCCTAAAGTTCAGAGGAGTGTTTGGGAGAGCTCTGGCTGGCGCATCGTGCCAGGCCCCAACCCAGAAAATCCAACAAATTTTCCTTGCTCATTTTCTCACCCTAACTCACCTAGAATAGAACGGTTTCTTCCCCAATCACTTGAATTCGATTACTTAACATAATTTAGATAAGGGCAGTGAAGTGTGGTTAATTCACAAGAGCAACAAGATCATTAAGAGGTGTGCCTAGATAGCACAATTTAGTTGTCAATATCGAATAGGTCCATAGCTTTCAAGTGTTAGATTTAGACCTAAGGGGGAGATGAGATATCAAGTCAAGTGTTGGAGAGTAAGATAGTGATGAGTACCAAAGAGTTTGGGGGATATCTTTTTAGAGGTCCTTTTAGTAATGAAGTTGTTAGAGTACTAAGCTTGAATGTGGTGGTAAGGAGTAATAGACTTGGGATGAGATTCATTATAGAGAGGTATAGAATGCGAACTTAAGTATTTGGGTTAATCTTGAATATAGTAAGAGCAGACCATTAGACGCAGACCTTAGTAAGAGTAAACCATTTGTTACCTAGTCCAGTCGTCATTCGAGGACGAATGATCCCAAGGGGGAGATATTGTAACACCCCTGAAATTTTTTCGAACTAAGACTCGAACCGTTTATCGTAGTGCGTTAGATTTTGCCAAGACATTTAAAATTTTTTAAGTGTTAAGGTCACCAGATGTAGCACCTTGAGTTCCAAAAAGAATTAAGTTGGAAATAGAAAAATCTGAAATTTTGCAAGTTAAGCTAAGTATGAGTTTTAGGTTGACTTCAAAGAACCATAACTCCTATCTAAAAATGAGTTAGGTGTTCTACCAGATACTGTAGGAAAGACCTTTGAATTATCTTTCCAACGCCGCCAAGTTTGTTAAGTTTCGAGTTTGGATGAGTTTGATATGGCCTTTTGAAGTTAGGTTGCCCAGTTAAGGAAAGTTAGCTGAAAATAGTAAGGGGTATTTTGGTCTTTTCTTTACCCAGTAAGATTTAATTCCTTCTTAGTAATATTTTAAGGGTATAATCTGATTAGGTTCAGTTTTATAATCCTAGTTTACGCCTAGGGTTTTAGTTGAGAGTTCAAGAAGAGAAAAGAAGAGAGAAGAGGAGAAAAGAGAAAACGATGAAGGCGTTCGTCGACATTCTTGAGAGTTATTACGGATTGTCGCCATGGGTTTGATCCCTAAGAGGTATGTAAACTTCCATAGTGTTGGGTTCTTTCACCCACACACCAATCATGATTTATTCCGCGTAATTTTGTTCTTGAAATTTAAAGATTAGAGTTCTTGATGAGTTCTTGATAAGTGTTTTTGAAGTTTCATTAAGTTTTGATGTAAGATTCTACTTGGGTCAACTTTAAACGACCATATCTCTTAGAATATAAAGAGATACGTGAGCCATAACCTATCCAATAAAAGGTATTTGAATCTACTTTCCAACACCACCTATTTCGCATCAATCCAATTTCTGAGTAAAAAGTTATGACTATTTTTGTAACATATACAATGCTGTTACGAATTAGCCGACGGGAAAATTATTAAAAAGAGTCATTTTTGTCTTTTTACCTCCAAGAAAACCATAAACAAATTTCTTGACTAATAAAAAGTTCAAAACAATCAGATTTTCTTCTTCACTAATGAAAATCATAATTCTTGGCCATAGGAATTTCAAGAAACTAATTCAAGAATCTCAAGAAATGTTTTCTTGATTGTTTACCTTCATGCTAGGGTTTCAAGGCTTCTAATCAAGTTCTTCTTCAAGTTTTTTCAAGAAGAATCTTGTTCTTCTAGGTATGTAAGGCTATCACAGTTTTGGACTAGTTCATCCTCACGCCCTACATCTACTTTCAGATCAGAAAAAGAGTAATCTAGGATACCTTCCCTAGATTTGAGTATTCTTTAGATAAGTTGATTTTGAGTTCTTGAATTCATCTTTATTTTAAAAGTTCTATTCCTAATTATTGAGTAGCTATGTTGTTATTGAGATCCTTCATATCATGAA
>NW_026028473.1:0-825 GCF_019186545.1 Solanum stenotomum | reverse complement strand
CTAAACAAACCACAAGGAGATGGATTAAACACACTGAAAGTATTGGACATTTTTAAAGAACCATAACAAGTCTAAGAGTAGCCAAAGAAAAAGAACAAAATGCCAAATATTCATATTCACATATCCATGAACAAACAGTGACCACGATTTGGCCCAGGAAAATAAATCTAGCTACAACATTATCGATTTTTCCCAATCTTAATTATAAAGAAAATCAAGACATAATCTAGAAAAGTAAATAAATAAACAATAAGCACAACAATTAAAGACCAAACGAAATAATAGTTATATTATATAATATATAAGTGTGTTCATTTTTACCAAATAAAGATATGCATTTCTTCATATTGATTTATTTTAATCACGTCACATCCACTAAAGAAGATGACATTAGAATCGAAGATGGAGGGTTTTTCGCTTTTGCCCTAGAAGACAGGTTTTTATCGTCTATAATTAAAGTGGATGATTTTCTATTATATATCTAGAAGGCCACTGATTTGAACAACTATAAATATAGTTTAACAATATCCTAAATCCACTTTGTTGTTTTTCTATTAGTCCAAATCATTCAGATTCACAAGAAAGCTTCCTTGCCAAACATCCAAAATAGTACTAATAAATTAGGAAAACCGTTGGTGTCAACCTCAAATTAGTATTATTTAGTTATCTGTTGTTGTTCCCCTTAAGTTACTCCCTATCATTGTATCCTTTCGTATATAAAATAAAAAACTCTGCAACCATAATTACTAAAAAAAAAACAAGAAGAAGAGAGATAGCTGTTGTTGAGGGGGAAAAAAGAAAACAATGGCCTCTCTTAGATGTAAT
>NW_026028472.1:0-636 GCF_019186545.1 Solanum stenotomum | reverse complement strand
AAGTCTAAACCATTTTCCTCGTGGGATTTACCCCAACCTACAAGTTGGGTTCTTTACTTGATAACGATTGCTTATACTTCTGTAAGGAGGTGTAATTTGAGCATATCAAATTTTGGCGCTGCTGCCGGGGAATCTGACTTTTAGGTTTATTTCTAACTACATTATTGAACGTTAGTCAAATATTTCCTAATTTTACTTTTTTTCTTTGTTTTTGTCTCTCTCAGGTTCCGACTCTAGTGTATGCCAAGTACACGGAGCCAAGGCGAACCACTTACTCCATACGATCCAGAGTTGAACAGAACTTTGCAAAAAATGAACAATCAAGGACCTGCAGTTCATCCTATTGGAGGAAATCTAGATGAAGCAGTTGAGTTACAGAAGCCAAGAGTAGTTGGTGGGGAAAATCGGGGTCTAGCTGAAAATCAATTGGGAGATGCAGTGAGAGTGCATGGTCCACCAGGCCCACAACAACATGACAACTATCGGGGCAACATCGACATAGCAGAATCTGATGGACCCATTGTCCTACCTCCTCTACCTCCAGGACACACATTTGTGGTGACTAGTAGTTTGATGCAGATGCTTATAGCAAGAGGCTTATTTTCACGATCGCCATCAGAGGATCCACATGCTCAC
>NW_026028471.1:0-1226 GCF_019186545.1 Solanum stenotomum | reverse complement strand
TGTGGTTCCTATAATTTATACGATACTAGTATGTTTTCCTTCCACCACCCTCATAATAATATTGTTAACGATGAAGACAACAATCCAAAAGAGAAGGTGATTGATGATAGTCGAAGCTGGAGTTCTCATGAAATTAACGATGATCTTGGTCACAAAATTAAGAATATCGTATCTATATTTTGTAGCTTGTTTATAATTGTCGGCCTCGTTATCCTGATAACATGGCTTATCTATTCCGAACTACGGGGATGCTTCATCCATCTAACTACTCTATACCTCTTATTTTCTGTAATTTAATGAATTAACCCTGTTTTTCTATTTTCGATCCAATTAATTTTGAATAGTTTTATTGTTTAGTGTTGATCGAACTTATTCAATAATATTGACATTTTATTCTACTATATAACAAATTCTACTTTTCCCAATCTTAAATATTATATATTATACTTGGGCATAAACTCCCTTTTATTATATTCTAAAATAATAATAATAATAATAATAATAATAATAATAATAATAAGTGGAACAAACATAAATTATTTGTCATACAAATTTAGAATATGCACTACAAATATTTGATTTTTATAACTTTTATATATTTGGGCATAAACTCCCTTTTAAAAGTCCCAATCTTGAACGTAAACTCTCTTTTAAAAGTCCCAATCTTCAATATTATATATTATACTTGGGCATAAACTCCCTTTTAAAATAATACTAGATATGGGACCCCGTGCCAGCACGGGGCCCAATATATGTTACTGTTTCTGTTTTAATTTATGTGGTACATATGAACTTTGAAGTTAATCAATTTTTTAGTATGTTTTTATATATTTTAAGTTGCTAATTATTTTAATTTAGAGTATGTTTTACGTAAATATATTATAAATCACAATAAATAACAAGTTCATTTTAAAAAATATATATATAAAAAATTCATTGACTTTTAAAATTTCATTTGTATCACATAAATCAGGACAAAGCGTGTAATATATATGAAAATGACATAAAACGTACTATAACTCACAATCATTAGTAACTTAAAATATCTATATATCTCCCAATTTATGTGGTATAGATGAAATTTTGAAAGTTAACAAAAACTTTTTATATGTTTTCAAATATTTTAAGCTATTAATTATTATGATTTATAATACTTTTTACATAAAAAATTTATTTATATAAAGTATAAACGAATTTTTTTTTAAAAAGGAAACATAAATGTTAGC
>NW_026028470.1:0-562 GCF_019186545.1 Solanum stenotomum | reverse complement strand
TAAATACGGATCGAAAACCGATCTCCGCATTATCTGAATGTTAAGGACCTGAACCTACATTAAGAGAAGATGTAGCGTAGACTATGTATCAGTAGTTGAAAGATTCTGAGCATGCATGACATGATAAAGATGAACAAATATATATAACTTAATAGAGCATATTGAACAATGATATAATCTGAGCATTATTAAAAAGAGTTTAGGTATTTGGTTAAGGATTTTTACGTTAGGGTTTAGAGCTTAAGTTTATCTAAAAAAAATTGGGTCAAGAGTTTTTTCAATTTAGGATTGTTAATGATTTTTTAGGATCATTATTGATTTTACGATATATGAGCTCAAGGGTTTAGGACTTGGGGTTTTAGATTAAGGAATTTTTTTAGGGTTTTTAAGGTTTGTTTTCGGGATTTTTAGTTTTAGGGTTTTAAAGGTTTTTAGGGGTTAGGTTTTATTAGGATTTAGGATTTCTTAGAGTTTAGGGCTTCTTAGAGTTTCATAAGGCTTAGGGTTGGGGGTTTATTCCTAAGGTTTAGGGCTTAATTTTCTTAGGATTTGTGTTTAACAT
>NW_026028469.1:0-348 GCF_019186545.1 Solanum stenotomum | reverse complement strand
TCCGCGCGCGTAAGAATCAATAAAAGGCGTTTTTGGGAAAATCGACACGCGTAAACCGCCTTTAGGCAGTTTGGTTGCGTAGATTTCGAAAAAATACGCGGATTCAAAAAATAATTGCCTGAAACGGACACCCGAGGCCCGAGTTATGGCCGTTTGAAGTTTCCCAAATTCAAAGCCACCTTCCACCTTTAAGATGCTGAATTTCAAACGGCCGTAACTTTCGGCTCGAACGTCCGTTCGACGCAATCTTTTTTTTGAAACCTCGTATTTTTTCGAGATCTATATTAGGAACCCATCACCTTTGTCTGAATTTCCTTTTATTTTTTCATCATATTTCCGTGCGCGTAA
>NW_026028468.1:0-617 GCF_019186545.1 Solanum stenotomum | reverse complement strand
CTTTACATAGGATCATCACAATATCACAAAAAACTCATTCACATCATACCTTCACATATAGCTTCATATAAAACTCATTCACATCATACCTTCACATATAGCTTCACATAAAACTCATTCACATCATACCTTCACATATAGCTTCACATAAAACTTTACATATAGTTTCATGTAGGACTTTACATATAGCCTCATATGTGTATAATAATACAACAATATAATAACATTCACATAATGCCCTTCATGGCCTCAATTCACAATAATACAATAAATAACCACCTCCACCAAAGGTGGATCAAACCAACCAATAACAATTATACTAATACTAAGAGATCAAACCATCTTACCACCTTTTTCAAAGGCCATAAGCCACAATACTCAATTACATGCCAATTATACAATATTTATCAAGTTTGATCAACTTACCCTCTTTCCATGGCTATCTTCATCATCCTCATATTCCAACAATTAACAATACAATAACAATGATAATAACAACATTCAACTATACAAGCTAAGCTAAGCATAAGCCAATAATCAACATGAAGACCAATTCACAATTTTGTCCATTCAAGGCTAACATCCCACACTTCAATTCACTAACAATTCTTAACAAT
>NW_026028467.1:0-217 GCF_019186545.1 Solanum stenotomum | reverse complement strand
AATAAGATTTAAGAGCGAATGTTGGATTACAGTCAAGTTTTCAACACTGATCCCACCTACATATCCCTCAACTTAGGAAATCAGGCTACTTGTAGTTTGACTCAATCGGTTGAAAAGGAAATCTATTATGCAAGCTAAACTTTGGTTTTGGAGGAGTGACAAAATAAGTTGAGTATGAAAATGAGACTTGCAACCTCTTATCCATGAATGTGGAGCT
>NW_026028466.1:0-217 GCF_019186545.1 Solanum stenotomum | reverse complement strand
CAAACTGCCTAAAGGCGATTTGCGCGTGTCGATTTTCCTAGAAACGCGTTTTACTGATTCTTACGCGCGAGCGGAAATATGATGAAAAAAATAAAAGGAAATTCATACAAGGGCGATGGGTTCCTCATATAGATCTCAAAAAAATACGAGGTTTCAAAAAAGAGATTGCGTCAAACGGACGTTCGAGGCAAAAGTTACGGCCGTTTGAAATTCAGCA
>NW_026028465.1:0-652 GCF_019186545.1 Solanum stenotomum | reverse complement strand
TGGGTCTCCACCGGTCACATGGACTGACTTTTCAGAGGCCTTCTTGGCCCGATTTATTCCCAGGAGCATCAGAGATCAACTCAGAGATCAGTTTGCTCGGTTAGAGCAGGGCTCCATGACAGTATCAGAGTATGAGGCCCGGTTCCACGAGCTCTCCAGGCATGCCGCCATGATATTACCTACTGAGGAGGAGAGGGTTCGTTGTTTTGTTCGGGGTTTGAGACTACAGTTGCGGATTGAGACTCAGTATTTAGTCTCAGCAGGCCGCTCATTTCTGGATGTAGTGGACCATGCCTGCACTATCGAGCAGCTCCGTCGCGAGGCCCAAGGGGGCAGCGGCAAGAGAGCTAGACAAGAGGATAGCCATGATAGGCGCCATTTCAGACCCCGAGAGTCTTATGATATATCCCAGCAGAGGTTTCAGTCAGGTCAGTCTAGTAGCCCCTTCCAGGCTTCTCTCCAGGCATCGGAGGGTGATCAACACCGCCATATTGGTTTTAGTGCCGGTCCTAGTCGGGGCCGAGATAGTTCACAGATGGGTTCTTCTGGCCGGGGTAGCCGACCTCCAGCTCTCAGTCGACAGTCCCAGGGGTGTTATGAGTGTGGGGAGTTAGATCATTGGACTCGCGAGTGTCCCCATCGCAGGTTAGCC
>NW_026028464.1:0-215 GCF_019186545.1 Solanum stenotomum | reverse complement strand
CAAAGGGGGAAAATTGACACAACTCTTTTCATTCAAAGATCTGGCGTATATATTCTTATAGTTCGAATTTATGTTGATGATATTATTTTGGGAAGTTCTAATTCTTCTTTGTGTGAGAATTTTGCAAATCTGATGAAGTTTGAATTCAAAATGAGTCTAATGGGAGAACTCACATTCTTCCTCGGATTTCAAATCAAGCAGTCAACTAATGGAAC
>NW_026028463.1:0-746 GCF_019186545.1 Solanum stenotomum | reverse complement strand
CTCCTGAAGGACTATGACCTATCTATTCACTATCATCCGGGCAAGGCGAATGTGGTAGCGGACGCCTTCAGCCGAAAGGCAGTGAGTATGGGTAGTCTATCCTTCTTATCTGTTGAGGAGCGACCCTTGGCTATGGACATTCAGTTCTTAGCCAATAGCATGATTCGGTTGGATATCTCAGATTCTAGACGTATCTTGGCCTTTATGGGAGTTCAGTCTTCTTTGCTTGATAGGATCCGTGGTTGCCAGTTTGAGGATGATACTTTGGTGGCCCTTAGAGATTGAGTGTTAGCGGGTGATGGTGGTCAGGCTACCTTAGATCCTGATGGAGTGTTGAGATTCGCCGGCCGCATCTGTGTTCCGAGAGTTGGGGATTTGATACAGTTGATACTTTCTGAGGGCCATGATTCTAGATACTCTATCCATCCGGGCACAGCGAAGATGTATCGTGATCTGAGGCAGCATTACTGGTAGAGTGGCATGAGAAGAGATATTGCTGACTTTGTTTCCCGTTGCTTGTGCTGCCAGCAGGTAAAGGCCGAGCATTTGAGGCCTGGTGGCGAGTTCCAAAGATTACCCATTCCGGAGTGGAAGTGGGAGCGTATCACTATGGACTTCGTTGTGGGGTTACCTCGGACTTCTAGAGGTGTTGACAGCATTTGGGTCATCGTGGATCGGTTGACTAAGTCAGCACACTTCATTCCTGTCCATACTTCATACAGTGCTGAGAGGTTAGCCCGTATCTA
>NW_026028462.1:0-206 GCF_019186545.1 Solanum stenotomum | reverse complement strand
GTCTTGGATTGCTACGCCAAGACCGTTAGTTTAGCCATGTCTGGCATTTCCCCAGTGTTGTGGCAGGGTGCTTATAGTCACACACCAACAGGGATCATCTCTTTTATGTGGGCTAGACGGTTGGTTGCTTCTGGGTGTTTAGCTTATTTGGCTTATGTGCGAGATGTGAGTAAGGAAGGCTCTTCAGTTGACTCAGTTCCTGTGGT
>NW_026028461.1:0-437 GCF_019186545.1 Solanum stenotomum | reverse complement strand
TCGATTAAAATCTGATGTTTCTACTGTTCTGAAAACCTTCATAAGCATGGTTGATACTCAGTTTGGGAAAAGGATCAAGTCTTTTAGATCAGATAATGGTTCAGAGTTTTTTAACCAGACTTGTTCTAACCTGTTCCAGCAAAATGGCATAATTCATCAAAGTTCATGCCCCTACACTCCTCAGCAGAATGGTGTAGTGGAGAGAAAGCATAAACATATTCTAGAAACTGCTAGAGCCATTAGATTTCAGTCATGTCTACCACTAAAATTCTGGGGTCATTGTATTGAAGCTGCAGTTTATATCATCAATAGAATACCTTCATCCGTATTGCAGAACAGGTCACCTTTTGAGGTGTTACATGGTCATGATCCTTCCCTAGCCCATATGAAGGTAATTGGATGCCTTTGTTATGCCTCTACTCTACCTAAGCAAGACA
>NW_026028460.1:0-370 GCF_019186545.1 Solanum stenotomum | reverse complement strand
CATATCTTGTGGTGTATATGACAATATTAATGGAAGTATGTTTGGCCTTAGTCTAGGCTTAGACTAGTGTTGCCATAGACTTGCGAGGTTTCGGATGTCGTTGGGCAGTAGAACTTTGTCCGACGTCGTTTCGGACGATCAGCTCCTTGTAGACTGATATAGCAGACTTGGGTCTAATAGTCGGTAACTCATCTTATGACCTTGTATCCATAATGCCCTGCTTTTCTATCGGCTACAAATACCCGGTTAAAGTCCGTGGTCTAGCTTACTCATTATTGGATACTTCCTCGGCGATTTGGGGTATATGAGGGTCGGACTAAAATGATTATTTATGGTAATCGTTTTGGTGATATTTCCCGCGACGTATGGT
>NW_026028459.1:0-370 GCF_019186545.1 Solanum stenotomum | reverse complement strand
CCTAGGTTGTTTTTGGGTCATTTAGGGCTTAGGGTTTAAGTGTTTTAGGTTTAGGATTTTTCTAGAATAGGGTTTAGGTTTGTTAGGTTTAAGATTTTTTTGAGGTTTTCTAGGTTTTAATGTTCTTTAAGTTTTTTTTTGTTGTTTTTTAGGGTTTTGGGTTTCTTAGTGCTTTTTTGGGTTTAAGGTTTGGGTTTTGGGCTTATGATTTTTAAGGGTTTAGGGTTCAAGGTTTAGAGTTTGGGATTTATGGTTCTTTAGGTTTAGGGGTTGTACAATTTTTTTTTAGGTTTTTTAGGGTTTAGGTTTTCTTAGTAATTTTTAGGGTTTAGGTGTACTTATTGATTTTTAGGATTTAGGGTTTAGGATC
>NW_026028458.1:0-775 GCF_019186545.1 Solanum stenotomum | reverse complement strand
ACGATAGACTTCCGCTTGCTTTTAATGTTTTTGATTATTGGATTTATAAAGAAAAATTTTAAATTTTGCACTATTTCTAAGTATCTTATGCAATGAATATGCTATGAGGCTTGTATGAGACCACTTTGGGGTCAAGTACGCCGCGTTGCTTCCAAGGTGTAGACTCGGGTCGTGACAAACATGGTATCATAGCACAAGGTTTTGTGACTGGTTTTCAGGATTGATGTCTCACAAGCCACATCTAGTAGAGTCTTATTCATCGGTGTGAGTCGCGACACATCTATGAGCGAGAGGCTATAGGACGTTAGGAAGTTACACTTTTTTTATATTCTTCAAGTCGTGCCATAGAGTTTAACTCTAGAATGTCTCTTTCTTATTCCTTATCCGATGGTCATTAGGTTATGCCCACTTGAAAGGAAAGTGCTAGAAGGTGTGAGCTGGGAGTAAGGTAGGTTGTGACGCCAATTATGGCTATGTGACTTGGTAGATTTGAGGTGATAGAATGTGATGTTGTCTTTAGTATGAAGATGTTGCTTTATGGTTATGTTTAGTTGATAATAGAACCCGGCTTAGTTAGGATTAGTTTTGAGGTATGTTGAAAGAGTTGATGAAATATGGTGTTTAGGTGTGTGAAGTAAGTAGACTTCTTTAAGAAGGGTAGAAGTGTAATTCACCTCGGTTTAGAATCATCATGTGTGATGAGTGTGAGGGTTTAGTGATGTTTTTCTCCAACCTTAGAATGGAAGGAAGTGAAGTTTAAAAGAGTTTGTATAGG
>NW_026028457.1:0-315 GCF_019186545.1 Solanum stenotomum | reverse complement strand
CACTAATACTAATTTTTATGATTTTTTTTTTAAATTTATGTTCTTCAATTGCAATTTTTTATTTTAAAAAAATAGACATGTGTCTGTTNTTAATTTTCGTAAAAAAATTAAACATTCGCGAACTAACATAAATTTTTTCAAACAATAATATTATTTTTTGAGATTTCTCTGTATTTTTGCATGAAAGTAAATTGACGAAATTTCTTTGATTTTCTTTCTTAAACATTCAATTAAATTAAATAACACTACTTATTTATTATTTCTTATCATCTAGGCAATCTAAATTCAACTCAATACTTACTTTTTATTTTTAAT
>NW_026028456.1:0-660 GCF_019186545.1 Solanum stenotomum | reverse complement strand
ATAAGGTAGCCAAGGATGGAGATCTCTCACATAGGCAACAAATAAGTGGAAGCAACAAAAACAAAAAGAAGACACATGAAAGGCAACATAGTTGGGATGGTAAGGTGACTTGAGGAATTTATTCCAAGGCACCTACCAATGCGACTAGCAAAGCAAAATCATATGACAGTTTCAACAACAACATGATCCAAAAAGAAGTGATGAACTATCAAGTTTCGTTGGACATATTTGATAAAGAAGGCAAGAGGGAAATACTTCAGGTTACTTTACACGGGCAATCCATCTCTTTTAATTCTTACATAAATAAAATGAAGTTTGAGGTTGATAACCTAGCTTTATTCTTAGATTTTATATTTTTGCATTACTTAAGCATCCTCATTTGTAGTATCATCACAGAGTGTATTATAAACTCTATGATGATCACAAAATATCTAGTTTTCTCTAGCTCTTATTTTAACATCTCGCACCTAGAAACGACTATAAAGAGTTTAAAATATGAAAATATTGATTTTTGGAAAGAATAAGGAAATCTGGAAATTTTTGTCTAGGTTAAGAAAGTGAGTTTTAGCCTTTTTCAAATGGCCATAACTCCTAGCTTAGGATAAGTTAGGAGTAGCTCTGGATATGGTTGGAAATCCCTTGGAGAGATCTTTCCAACGC
>NW_026028455.1:0-313 GCF_019186545.1 Solanum stenotomum | reverse complement strand
GCCAACTCTTAGAAATCTTAATTAGGTCATACATGTTGCATAAGCCCTAGGTGGTTTGACCCTTGGTGTCAATCNCATAATTAGTTGCCACCCTATCGTCTAAGGGGCCTCAACACCCTTTAGACAAATTGCATAATTATGTGTCAATGTGATCACGTTAATTAAATTAAGCCAAACTTTGCCGAAATGGAGTTTAGAAGTTGTTTGTTATTTTGTTTGCAGAGTCATGGATGCTTTCAACTCCCCAAACCTGCAAATGGTCGTAGATGTAAACTATAAGCTAAAGAGCTGGTGGATTGATATTAAGAGGGAT
>NW_026028454.1:0-761 GCF_019186545.1 Solanum stenotomum | reverse complement strand
GTAGTATTTTATTTGGATAACATTTTCTCAAAGTCTTTTAAATTTTAGCCGATTTTATTCTAATTCTAACCATCTCACTTCAAATTCTATTTCAATTATAGCCACCTATTCATTTCAATTCTAGCCGTGTTGTTTCAATTTTAGCCATTCCAATCTAATCAATTTCAAATCAGATTCAAGACCCATTCTTTTAATCTTGTCCGTCCAACACCTTAATCAAACTCAAGATCTAATCATAACCGTTCATCGCATTTAGATCAATGGACTAGATTAAATCTATCTATTCTTGCCTATTTTATTCCTCAAGACCAAAACCCTAAAATAATTCATTCTCTTCCTCTCTAAACCAACAGCCTCCTCACCCACCTCCATCTCTTTTTTTTTTCCGGCGACAATCGCCACCACCTGCTGGTGGCAGCCGCCTCTCTCTCTCTCCCAGTCGCTTCCCTCTCCTCTTCTCACCCGTCTTCTCCAACGAGAACCAGCAGCAGCAGCCGGCGAGGACCACCGGTGATTGTTGAAGCTGCCAGCGAGTGGCACAGCGCCGCCCTCTCCATCTTCTCTCTCCCCTCCTCGCTTCAATCCTTTCTCTTTCAGGTGAATGTCGCCAGCTCCGACGACCAGCAGCTCCAGCGAACAACAGCAGCAACCAGACGACGCCATCAGCAAGCCTCCATTGCTGGCAGCAGCTCCAGCCAGCAACAACAGCAGCAGCCGCGAGAACCAGCAGCAACAGCACCCAGCGAAGTGCACACCACCAG
>NW_026028453.1:0-216 GCF_019186545.1 Solanum stenotomum | reverse complement strand
CTTACAAAAACCAGTCTCATTTTGCTTTCATTGTTTTTGTATTTGTATATTTGTACACTTTTCTTGTAATATTTCCATAACATGCTGTATTTTATGTCCGATAGACCAATTAACATTTGGATTTTGCATAACTCCTTCTCTTTTGTTCCATCTTTCTTCTATTTCTCTTCCTAATGCTCCAGGGAGCCTATTAAAAAGCTTTTTTCCTAAGCTTTG
>NW_026028452.1:0-673 GCF_019186545.1 Solanum stenotomum | reverse complement strand
TGGGTACTTCCTATCATCCCCAATCTGATGGTCAAACGGAAGTGGTCAATCGCTGCCTTGAAACTTACTTACGTTGTTTTGCTCATGACAAGCCCAAATCATGGCTTCAATATCTATCTTGGGCTGAATATTCTTTCAACAGTGGATACCATTCTTCAGCCAATATGACTCCTTTCCAGATTGTGTATGGGAGAGAACCACCACTCTTGCATCCCTTTGTTCATGGAGAAACTAAAATTGCTGAACTTGAACAGCAGCTCGTGGAACGAGATCAAATGTTAGAGGTACTACGTTCCAATCTCACGAAGGCTCAATCCAGAATGAAGTCTCAAGCTGATTCCAAGCGACGTGACTTGTCTTTTAATGTGGGTGATGTTGTTTTCCTTCGTTTGCGACCTTATCGACAGAAGAGTTTAGCCAAACGTCTTAATGAGAAGCTTTCACCTCGATATTTTGGACCATACAAAATTGTTCGTCAAGTTGGTCCTGTTTCTTATGAATTGCAGCTTCCTGAAACATCTAAGAGTCAGGAGTGCCAACACTGGAATTACTAATTCAATGGCGGCGGCGTCCTGTTGAAGAGGCTAGTTGGGAAGACTATGACTTGCTTGCTGTTCAATTTCCTCTATTCTGCCTTGAGGACAGGGCATCTTTTCAGGGGGGATGCACTGAT
>NW_026028451.1:0-239 GCF_019186545.1 Solanum stenotomum | reverse complement strand
CCAACTAGTTTAATATTGGGAAATTTCTCCTAAACCTTTCTTGATTCTCAAATCCAACATGAATACATGAGAATTTTTCATACAATTCCGTTGGAAACATAACCTTACCAAAGACTTACAAAACAAAAAGATCAAAAGCCTCAATTGTAAAAGAGTTAACTATATGAATTGTAAATTTATTGCTACTTGAATTTGGTTATGAATGAGATAAAAAAAAAATGTATTGGAATACTAATAGA
>NW_026028450.1:0-1659 GCF_019186545.1 Solanum stenotomum | reverse complement strand
GTATGAGTGTGAAAGAGTATTCCCTTAAATTCACCCAACTATCCAAATATGCTCCAACCATAGTGGGGGATTCGAGGGAAGACGAATAATTTTGTGATGGGAGTGTCCGAATTAATGGTCAATGAATGTCGTTCGGCAATGCTTATCCCTAGTATGAATATTTCTCGTCTCATGGTGCATGCTCAACAAATTGAGGAGCAAAAGCTTAAGAAAATGAATAGGGAGGTGAAAAAAACTAGAACCGAGGATGCGAACTTTTCTAATGCTAACTCAGATGGACAAGGTAGGCCTAGGACTAAACCAAGGTATTCCGGTCAAGATTCTTCCAACACCCCTAAGGTTGACCAAGAAAAGGGTAGTAGGTCTCCATTTCCCAAGTCTACTTGCTCCAATTGTGGGAGGAGTCATTCCGGTAAGTTTCTAGCCGGCATGGATAGTTGATATGGGTGTGGTAAGGAATGGCACAAGATGAGAGATTACTCTGTTCTTAAGGCTAATGGAAGGGAGGATAAGAAAGTAGCCTCTAGTGGTTCGGATGATAGTGCTCAAAAGAAGAATATGTTGTATGCTCTCCAATCTAGAGAATATGGAGAGTGATCTCCTCATGTCCCTTCCGGTCTGTGTTTCATGTTTTGGTAAATTTCCAAATTTCTTGTATTTTGTGACTTTTTATGATGGGCTTGAAGTTGTCTTTTATATGTATGATGCTTCACTGTTGCCTTATGTTATGAATTATGTTTAGAGGAATTTGTGTAGGCTTACTCCCAAGGGGGAGATAGTGTGCCTATTTAGTAAGGTTATTATGTGTTTGTGTGTTGCCATGATCTCCTTATATGCATGTTCATGAAAATGCTTAGGTCTTGATAGAAATGACTTATATGCATTGTTTTCCTCATGTTGTAGTGCATGGACTAGAGTTGCATATAGACTTCATGAGATGAGTATTTGTGCATGCTTTAGTTTTTGGAGTTGAAAGATTCCTCCTTGAAATAAATGCTTTTTGAGAATAAATTATGTATGGTCTCCATGAGAGTATATTGAGCATGTTATGAAGATGGTAATTTCCTCCTTGAATATGACTAGTTATGAGAATGTCATGCATAAATGGGTTGTTTGATGAAGTTCCTACTCCTTTTTGTTGCATTGAGTATGTTTGGTGGGAATTGCAGTTTTCCTCGTTTATGTGCATTAGATATGTTGCATGCATCATGGGCTGCTAGTCTTGAGTTGTTTCCATTAAGAAGTGCTTGGAATCATCATTCCAGGACGAATGTTCCCAAGGGGGAGATATTACAACACTTCGGAAACTAGTAGACTAAACTAGGGATGTAAGCTAGGGTTCTAGAGTGTGATGTTGAGAATTAGAGTTGTAGATGAGACTTTATGTTCTTGGAATGAGGGGTTTAGTAGTTGAACGTCAAGGTACGTGTTAGACCTCGTAGCTTAGAATACCATTTAGAGTTGGGTTGAGCATGGGAAGGGAAAGTGCCTAGGGAAAAGGGCAAGCCTAAGGCAAGGGGCCAAGGCTGCCCAACTTGGCAAGCTACTGCCCAAAGGGTTCACGACCAGTTATCTTGACAACGGTCCATTAAGGAGTACGTTAAGACCCCTTAGCCTTATGGTAGTTGAAGCCTTGAAATCTAGATACTGTCAAAGGAA
>NW_026028449.1:0-202 GCF_019186545.1 Solanum stenotomum | reverse complement strand
TATTGTTGATTGTTGGCTGCCCGAGTGCATATAATCCTCTCTTATCGGGATTCTTATTCAGTAGTAACATTCGTATGTTGGACACGACTTAGAGGCTATTTGTATAAGTTGCCTACAACTAAATTGCTCACTTTTAGCTGTTGGATTGTTATTGTTGCCTTTGGGCTATTGTTATTAGCTGCAGGAATGTGATCTATGCCTA
>NW_026028448.1:0-1136 GCF_019186545.1 Solanum stenotomum | reverse complement strand
AGCTCGATTGTCAACACGAATCAACTTGGTGGAAAAAAATAAAAATAATAATAAGACAGAAATAATGTTAGTTTTAAATGAAAAAGTAAAGTCATGTTCACATAATTCAAATAAATCACGTAGCATGCAAGTCATCAAGTAGAGTCAAATAAGTTGTAAGAATAACATGTAAACAAGTCATCAAGTAAAGTCAAATATATCGCAAAGATAACATGTAAACGTGTCCTAATATGCTTATGACCTCTTTGTGCCAGAGGTTGGCCTAACGTAAATTTAAGAAGTATATTTGCCATAATATGTCATCCCACTGCTCTTGATTAATTAAACAATTTTATTTCTCCAAAAATAAAGTACTAGATAATGAAATTATTTATTACATGTCTAATAGATACAACGTAAAGTACTTCCTAAAGTAAAAGAAATTCTAGTATGTCCGTCCTTCTTGGTTCCTTTTGGCGAGATCACCACTTATTGTATTTCAGCGTCAAGTCTTCGTATCTATCACAGAAAGGTTAGTCATACCATCCCTAAAGTTTAATTAATTAGAGCAAATGGTCCATATTTAGGCGTAAATATTTCTCAAATATGCACATAAATAATGATAGGTCGTCACTTGGGGTCGAAAACCCACTTGGACATTTAAGGTAAAGTCGACTAATGGACTTAATACACCAAGGGTATAAAGTCTCTTAGGTCATGAAATGATGTATGCTCCTTGTAAGGTGTGTTGGTTTAGCTCTACTCTAGGTAAACTAAGAGTGGGTTTACTAGACACAAGGTTCCCGAGTGGACTACTCGAGTGAGAAGGCTACGCGGTCACACGGAAAAAGATCCGGACACCCCGCGCATATGCCAACTCTCCTAAATTTTGGAATTTTGAAAGAAACTTGCGGGTGCGCAAAACACACCTCGCGTGTACGTGTGATAGGGTGAATTTCCAAGAAGTGGAGAAATATGAACGGAATGACAGTTAAGAAAAGCAGTAACACATAATCATTTATAACAGACAAACAATTTATAGCATGTAAACATAATTTGTGGCTAATGAATAATTTATACCATGTGAAAATAATTCAAAGCAAACAAACAATCAGTTGCATGTAAAAGCAGTTTACAACAAATAATGTAATTAAAGT
>NW_026028447.1:0-412 GCF_019186545.1 Solanum stenotomum | reverse complement strand
AATCTAAACCTTGGACCCTAATACCTTAAAAATCATAAGCCCAAAACCCAAACGCTAAGAAAACCCCAAACTCTAAACCCAAAAAAGCACTAAGAAACCCAAAACCCTAAAAAACAACAAAGAAAAACGTAAAAAACATTAAAACCTATAAAACCTCTAAAAAATCGTAAACCTAACAAACCTAAAGCCTATTCTAGAAAAACCCTAAACCTAAAACACTAAACCCTACACCCTATATGACCCAAAAAAAAACGTAGGAGACCTTAAATGTTCAATTCAAACCCTAAGAAACCTAAACCCTAAACATTTGGGATAAATCCCCAATCCTAAGCCTTATGAAACTCTAAGAAGCCCTAAACCCTAAGAAATCCTAAATCCTAAGAGAACTAAACACTAAAAATTTACAAAAAAA
>NW_026028446.1:0-546 GCF_019186545.1 Solanum stenotomum | reverse complement strand
ATTATAAATTGTAATAATTAACCACTTTAATTTTTTTAAATCATATAACTAATTTGATTTACACTCCAAAATTCACAAGTGTCACATAATTTACACATTAATTCTTCATTACTTAATCTATATATATATAATAGGAGAGGTGATAGCGCCTACGTGTCAACGCCACAATTAATCTCTAATTTTTTATTTTAAAATTATAAACTAATTAAATAGAATTAATGTAATTGTTTTAAAAAAAAAAAAAGGAAAAACGTTGAATTTTAACATACAAGTTAGATTCTTCAATTTTGAGTTTTAAAAAAACAATTAAATATATATAATTAAAAACTTATTAACAAAAAAGCATTATCTAATAATAATAATAATAATAATAATAATCTTCTATCTATATATAATAGGAGAAGAAAAAGTGCCACGTATCATCACCACAAAATTTCTTAATTATTTAATTTTGAAAAATAAAAGTTAAATTTAAAAATAAGTTAAATTTTAAAATGTTCTGAAAAATACTACAACTGCGTTATTTTTTTCAAAATATTTACCACA
>NW_026028445.1:0-11504 GCF_019186545.1 Solanum stenotomum | reverse complement strand
AATCAATATACTCATTAGGCTAGATGATATATGCTAAAAACCCACAGTAATTTGTTAAGTAGTAGACATATGTTTCTAACTTATTTGTCTTATATTTTTTTTAGTTTATTTTAATATGATTTTTTTTCACAATTCTTTAATTCTAATTTTTCACGTGACATTTTGAGACCACAAAATTAAAGGACATTTTGACATATTTTAAGTATTTTTAGTTTAAGATTAAAAAATACTTTTAAATTTTTTTAAACTTCGTGTCAAGTTAAAATCAATAACATTAAAACTGTGAAATTAGGGATACTTGTTGCATAGACGAAAAAATGACACAGATAATCTCTTATTTTTAAGATAGGTTTAAAATAGACATTTAAATTAAGAGTTGATTTAGTGTAGAAAAAATTAAAATCTTAACTTTTTGAATATTTGATTTGCATTTCGAAATCAAGTATTTTCAAATTTGGGTGCTCCGAGGTCAGATTCATGGACTAATACACACGAAAAACTGAGGAATATGCGTAATTCCTAAGAAATGACATGTAAATGCGAAAATATGCGTTAAAAAAAATTATGTGAGTATACGTGATAATTATCCAACTCATTACAGAGGTCCTCTTAAAGTTTTTTATGTAAATGCGAAAATATGCGTTAAAAAAATTATGTGAGTATACCTGATAGTTCCTCAACTCATTACAAAGGTCCTCATAAAGTTTTTCCAGAAAAAAAAATTGGGTGCTCTGAGGAGCCACATCCATAGACTAATACACACTAAAAATCAAGGAATTTGCGTAATTCCTAAACAATGGCCTATAAATACAAAAAATATGCGTTAAAAAATTGTGTGAGTATATGTGATGGTTCCAAAACTCATTATGGAGGTCCTAATAAATTTTCAGAAAAAAACTTAGGGTGCTCCGAGACGAAAGATCCATGGACTAATACATATGAAAAATTGAGAAATTTGTGTAATTCCTAAGAAAAGGTCTGCAAATGCAAAAATATACATTAAGAAAATGGTGTGAGTATACGTGATGTTTCCCAACTCATTATTGAGGTCCTCATAAGGTTTTTCCAGAAAAAAATTGGGTGCTCCAAGGCGCCAAATCTATGGGTTCATACACACCAAAAATCGAGAAATTGGCATAATTCCTAAAAATAAATAGCATGTAAATGTGCAAATATGCATTAAAAAATTATGTGAGTATACGTGATGGTATCTCAACTCATTACGGAGGTCCTCATAAAGTTTATCAAGAAAAAAAATTGGGGTGCTTCTAGGTGCCAGATCCATGGGCTAATATACACGAAAAATTGAGGAATTTACGTAATTCTTAAAAAATGGTATGTAAAAATGCAGAAATATGTCTTAAAAATGGTGTGAGTATACATAATGGGTTTCCAACACATTACGGAGGTCCTCATAAAGTTTTATCAGGAAAAAAAAATTGGGTGCTCTGAAGCACCAGATTCATGGGCTAATACACACACAAAAATCAAGAAATTTGTGTAATTCCTAAAGAATGGTCTATAAACTTGAAAATATGTAGTAAAAAATAGTGTGGGTATACGTGATGGTTCTTCAACTCATTACGGAAGTCCTCATAAAGTTTTTTTTCAGAAAAAAATTTGGATGCTCCGAAGCACCAGATGCATGGCTAATACACACGAAAAATAAGGAATTTATGTAGGTCGTAAAAATAAAATGTGAATGTGAAAATATGTGTTAAAATGGTGAGTATACATGATGGTTCTCCAACTCATTATGGAGGTCCTCATAAAAAAATTTATAAATAAAATTGGGTGCTCTGAAGCACTAGATCCATGAGCTAATACACACGAAAAATCAAGGATTTGCGTAATTCCTAAGAAGGGTCTGTATATACGAAAATATGCGTTAAAAATGTTGTGGGTAGACATAATAGTTCCCCAAATCATTACAAAAGTCCTCATAAAGTTTTTTCATTTATAGAATTTTGGTGCTACAAGGTGCCAGATCCATGAGTTAATTACACACGAAAAATTGAGAAATTTGCGTAATTCCAAAAAATGACCTGTAAATGCGAAAATATGCGTTAAAAATGGTGTAAATAATCGTGATGGTTCCCAGCTCATCACAGAGGTCCTCATAATGTTTTTTCAAAAAAAATTAGGTGCTCTGAGGTACCAGATGCATGGGCTAAGACACACGAAAAATTGAGGAATTTGCGTAATTCCTAAAAATGACATGTAAATACGAAAATATGCACTAAAAAAATAGTGAGTATACACGATGGTTCCCCAAATCATTACGAAATTCCTCATAAAGTGTTTTGGAAAAAAATCTAGGTGCTCTGAGGCGCCAGATCCATGGGCTAATACACTCAAAAAATCGAGAAATTTACGTAATTCCTAAAAATGACCTGTAATCCAAAAATATTCGTTAAAAATAGTGTGAGTATACGTGATGGTTCCCCAACTAATTCATAGGTCCTCATAACATTTTTCAGAAGAAAAACAAATTTGGTGTTCCGAGGTGCCAAATCTGTGGGCTAATCACACGAAAAACCAAGAAATTTGTGTAATTCCTAAATAATGACATGTAAATGCGAAAATATACATTAAAAATGGTGTGAGTATATGTAATGGTTTCCCAACTCATAAGGTAAGTTCTCATAAAGTTTTTTCAGAAGAAAACAAATTGGGTTCTCTGAAGCGCCATATCCATGGGCTACAAATGAAAACACTGAGAAATCTGTATAATTCCTAAAAATTGACTTGTAAATACGAAAATCTATTTATATATAAAAGGAGAAGAAAAAACGCCTACGTGTCATTACCACAATTTTTTAGAATTTTAAATTTTAAATCATTTTAAATAATCATTAATAAATAATAAATAATTATTTAAATAATTACAAGTTGATAGATTTTGCGGTAGTTACACAACAGTTTTTTTAAAAAAATATTAATAATTAATTACAAAACAAGTTGATAGATTCTGCGGTAGTTACACAATAATTTTTAAAAAAAATTATAAATAATTAGTTACAAATTATTATTTAACTATTACATCATCTATCTACAAATACTTAATTTTAATTACAAAAGCTTAAATTTTAAATTAATATATACAAAAATATTCGACTGTGACATCATATGTTTTAAAACACATAATCAAGATAGATACCAAGCAATATTCGATAAGACATTATAAACATAATCACCAATGTACAAATTTAAAGCTGTTCTGAACACCTACTTGACCTGAGAGACAAAACTTAAGAAAATTTTCCAGAATAGCGCATGATGAGCTTCACAATGAAACTTAAATAACTCAACTATCATGGTTAACTGGATCGAGGCAGCCTCAAAATCAGAAGATACATAATTTTAATTACAAAAGCTTAATATATCATTATTTTGTATTTATAATAATTTATACCAAACAATAAATAAATATATTTTAACAGATAAATACAAGCAGTTTTATAACTTCTCAATAACCATCCAATAAACAAGGAAACTTAAACTACAATTATTTACTGCATCTATAAATTTCCCTACTATATATAGACATCTTTCAGTAATAACTTTACATACCTTTACATTGTTCGTCGATTGTTTAGCGATATTTAGTAATATAGATGGGTTTGCACTTTCACACAATNTATTTTATTTGCAGATGTTATTGGACATGTTTCTTCATATCAACCAATTCAACAGATAAAGCAAGGAGATAACAATAGTTATTTCATCAATATTGTTCTAGAAGATGATAAGTAATTATTTTAAATTCATTTTATCCTTTTATATATAGATATATATTTTTTTATATATTAAAATGTAATTAAATTCCATTCATACAGTAAAAATAGACTGTCAACAACATTATGGGGTGAACTTGCGGACCAAATACAACCACATTTGACGGGATCTACAAATGAACCTTTGATTGTGGTTTCTCAATTAATGAAGGCTCACAAATTTAGAGGTTAAAACATTGTAATTTCGGCAATTGTATATAAAATACAAATTTAATTAGTATAATTTTTTGACATTGTTTAATATCAATCATCAGAAAATTACTCAGTACGTAGTTGTTGGTATCAAACCAAAATATGGATTAATCCTAATCTTCCATGTTAGAAAATTATTTAGTTTTTCTTAGGCATGTTTCTCAACATTTGCAATGTAGTTAATTCTTCTTTTGTTTAATAATAATAATAATTCTAAATTGTATCAAAACTATTTGTTATGAATTTTTTTGCAGATTGATTTCATCATGTGATTATAAATATGAGAGGCTCTCCCAGACAAGTTCTCAAAAACATCATTCTATTACTGATGAGTTGTCTAAAGGTGTTGTATCTTTTACATATCTTTCTGATTTGCTTCAATGCTACGAGGTGAGTCTACTAATCTATTTTAAATTTTCTCACTATATATTTACATATTTACTGTATTGTTGGTCTATTTAACTTAATTGATATGTTATTTTAATTTTTAATACAAAGGAATCTTCCTTTTGGATTGCTGCAAAAATTGTCTGTTTGGAACTTGACCATGGATGGTCATACTTGGCTTGCAACAATTGTATTACAAAGATTGATACAGAGGGAACCAAATATTATTGTAAAAAATGCAATTCTGAAGTTAAAACTGTTATTCACAGGTTTGTATAAAAAATTAAACTATTTAAAATTATTTTTATATATATTATATAACCCAAAATATTATGCTATTTAGATACAGGCTACAACTGTCTGTTATGGATTGGCACTGCATTTATTTCAATATTGCTTTGGAATAAAGAGACTATACAACTACTTGGTAAAACTGCAAAAGAGTTGAAAGAAGGATTACTTGAAGATGACGAAAGTTCTTATCCAACCGAGCTTGGTGATTTAATGGAGAAGAAATTTATGTTTAAGATTTTGATCAAGGACTCAAACATTAACAGAAAAGATAATGTCTATAAAGTTGTTAATTTCACCGATGATGATACTCTTTTAAAGGAATTTTGTCATCCTGATCTTCAGGACAGTCTTAATGTAAGTGTTTAAACACCAACATATTTGTTTACATTAAACATACAAATTTTTAAATTTTGTATAAATTGTTAATTATGTTTATAATGTTCATACATAAATCACTTTTTGAATGTGAGCAAAGCTATGATGAAGATAAACTCTTTGAGGTATTCTAAATTTAGATAAGTTACATCTTCTATATTACTAATCAGATTGAAAACACTTGAATTACTTATAATCTTTATGTTATTTTAATTTAATTTTAGACTCCAATCAAGAGCAGCATTTCAGAGTGTGCTACATTAATTACTGAAGATGTGATTGATTTAACTACAAAGATATCTACCAATAGTAGCAAAGTTGCTGGAAAATCTACAAGGCATGAAATTAAAGACGATTTGAATGTCAAACAACCCAGCAACAAAATTTGCAAAGTGATTAAGAAGGAAAAGAATACCTAAAGCTATCTTCCAAATTTGAAAAGTTATTGGAAGATTATGTTTTAATTTAGGTTGTATTAAGTTTAGTTTATTATTTTAATATTTAAGTTTTAATAAGGTAGTTGGATGATCTATGTAGTTTATTATATAAATTCAAGCTATTAAGTTGTCTTCTTTATTTATATATATCTCTCTCTCAATCTATATCTATCTATCATTCTCTCTCTCTATATATGTGTGTGTGTTTGTGGGGTTGTTTTTAAATTTATGTTGTTAATCCTCTACATGTTGTCTTAATGTGTATTTTATATTCTCTGACTTATAGTTTAACATTCATTAGTAACAGAAGGATCATTAAAGTTAACTTTACTGCATACAAAATCTAAACAACACACTATTAGTTGATTTCTACAAATATGTCAGTGCAATTTAAGAGACATACCTTATTCTCATATGTTAAAAAACATGCAACACTTTGGTGAATAATATGGTGAATCCACATCAATTTCTGAGCTAATTCAGAATAGGAATCAGATATTCTGAAGCTCCAAGCAATTCATCTTCATTCTTCCAATATATATGTTCAAAGGTAGTCATAATAAACAATGATTTATAAAAATTCTATCAAATTTGCTGAAGGAGTACCTTGCTGTATATAACATGTTGAATCTTCATTTATATTCACAATGCTACAGCCCCAAAGTTGCACCAAAATAGCAGCAGAAAAGATCCAAAGTTGCACTAAATTTTCACAATAAAAATATTAAAACATCATTTGAATTAAACCAAAACAGCAACATCAGAATCATCTCTAAAACAACGTTAGAAATGCACCCAAAAAACCACCAGAAAAACATTGAATTTGCACCAAAAACTTCACGGTAAAAACAGCGTAATAGACCCCGAAATTGCACCAAAACATTCGCACCAAATTCACACTAAACAGCACACTGACAATTGTATCAATGTGCGCAAACTTTGTGAACTAATTCAAAAAAAGATAAATCATATATAATAAATCTTCAATAACACATATGCTATAAAAATAGAGTATTTTACATAGCAAAACATAACATTCTGTAAAATATTATCTTAAATATATTTTTCCTTGATTATATTATTTAGAGGGAGGGTCAAGAACCTAAAATGAAGCAAACTACAACCTGATGAAAAGAAAGGCAACATCCTACACATACTTATAATAAGTTTTGTCTCAAGTGTTGGTGTCAGTATCTTATTTCATATATAATTATCAGATAAACTAACTCATCAAATACTCAAACATGTTCATAGACATTCCTATCAAATCCTCTGCATGATCTTTATATATTTTATGCAATATCTACTGCATTTGGTGCACTTTTTATAACACGTCATACAATAGATGTTACTTAACAGTAACTCATATATACAATTATAAGAAGGAACCTAGCATTGAATAGATGAAAATTCCAAAGCACAAATAAATTGTAATGAGGAATTTGATCCAAAGCAATGACAAATATTGCTCTCATTACCTCTGTGTATATTTTGTTACCCTTCATCTGATCAATGTATATTTTGTTACCCTTCACATAATGCCTATAGTTTGGGACAACTCCTTAAAAACAAATGCATATTCAGATCTAACATAAATAAAAGCAATGTCAAAGAAATTATTGATTCACATAATTTTTACTAGGATCACATATGTTACAACATTCAACTACTTCTATCTCTTATGAATGATATGGTAAATACATATCAAAAACATTGAGAGAGAGAGAGATTAAACAAATATTAATCTTCTTAGTAATTGTTGCAAGTGAAGAATATATTTTCCCAAGTTATTATAAAGTTAAACCTGTTAAAAAGTTTCAGCATAACTATAAATCGATTTATTTCTCTTTGAGGTCCTTAATCTATTCAAAATCACAAACAATAAAAAAAACAGTTATAATTTTAAACTGTTATACTCCAAAATATTTACCATCTAATAACTCACAATATCAGAATAATAATAATTAATATTTTTTAAAATTAACAATTATTTAACTAAATGAACTAATCTGGATTTTAAAATAACTGCTATTTGGTCAACTGCATTTATTCATGGTAATTCACCATATAATTAGATTTCAAGTTCAATAACTCATATCAAAGTCATGACAGATCAAAAGAAATTAGCAAGAAAACAAAGATTAAGCTTACGACAGAATAAAAAGCGTGGAAAATACTCATCAGATTTCAATGGTTTGATCTCCTATCTCTATTTTTATTGCTCAATATAATACATGTCTTCTACTATACAACAGTGAAATATATTACACTACCTATATATTTTTCATTTTTAAAACTTTTATCTTCTTCAAATTTCATAAAACTTATTTCATCTATTACGGAAAATGGCATTTTTCAAAGGTATATCACTAAAAGAACATAACAATATTCAATAAGCATATGCAATATATTCAAATTCTATATTATTTGTAACAGATAACAGAATATCAAATCATCTAACTCATGATGAAAATGAAGATGTAGATATGTTGGCAGCAGATGAGTTTGGTAGTGGAAAACTATACAATGAAGGTGATTTTTATATATTACTATCCCTAACCTTTGCTTTGTTTCTAACGTATTTAAAAAAAAAATTTAGACTATTGGGATATAGGAGATCCAATTTATGAATGTCAATACTGCGGCGCTTACTTTTGGTATGCGGAAAGAATTGATAAGAAGTGTAAAAAAAAGACTTGTTTTCACTTTGTGTTGTGGTCATGGAAAGATAAAGCTTCCCAATCCAAAGGATCCTCCTACTGTGTTGAAGGAATTATTATTTGGATCAGGTAAATTAATTTATTTAATACAAATATAAATACACGTCAATAATTTTGTTTATCAACTTTACATTTCTATAATTTATTGTAGGTGAAATAAGTAACCATTTCAGAGAGAATATCCGAACTTATAATTCCATGTTATCTTTTACATCAATGGGAGGAAAAATTGATGCATCTGTCAATCAAACAAAGGGGCCAAGAACTTTCAGATTATCTGGACAGAATTATCATAAAATTGGAAGCTTATTGCCTAATGATGGATCTACTCCAAAATTTGCACAATTATATATTTATGATACAAAAATGAGGTAAAAAATAGAATGAATGTTATCAGGTGTGTACTTATTTTATTAATGTATTATATAAGATTAATTATAACTGTAGTAATTAATCACTATTATCAACATATTACTATTCACTTTGTAGTAGCGGTGAAAGCAACAATCAAATCCATGATCAAATTGTCACCGAACTGAAGGAAATGTTTGATAAACATAATGTTCTTGCAAAGAGTTTTCGTATGGTTAGAGATAGATTTCAAGCTGAACAAAGTACAAATGTTAAACTAAGACTTATCGGAAGAAGAGGATCAGATGGAAGAAGATATAACTTGCCATCAGTTTCAGAGGTAGCAGCTTTGGTTGTTGGCGATTTTGAACCAACAAATACTGACAGAGATATAATAATCGAAAGTCAAAAAGGACAACTTCAGAGAATAAATGAGCTTAATGCAGCATATTTAGGTTTGCAATATCCATTACTACTACCTTATGGGGAAGATGGTTATAGAGAAGATATTCCTTTAAATAGAATTGATGAATCAAGTGAGGGAAGAAAACGTGTTAGTTCTTGCGAATATTTTGCATATAAAATTCAAGAAAGGAAGAATGAAGTACCTACAATTGTTTCTGCTAAAAGATTATGTCAACAATTCTTGGTTGATGGATATACAATGATTGAATCTTCTTGCTTATTGTTTTATAGACTAAATCAAAGAAATTTGAGAACACATTTATATAAAGGATTACAAGAAGCAGTTTTGCATGGAGACACAGAACCATCTTCTCAAGGACAAAGAATTATATTGTCTTCTACTTTCACTGGTGGAACACGTTACATGTTGCAAAATCATCAAGATGCAATGGCAATTGTAAATGGGCTGGATATCCTGATTTATTCATTACATTTACATGCAATCCGAAATGGCCTGAAATTAATATATTTGTGCATAGTAGAGGATTGCATCCAGAAGATCGGCCAGACATTATAACAAGAGTCTTTAAAATCAAATTGGATCATTTGATAAAAGATTTAAGAGACAATAAAGTTTTTGGAGAAGTAAAAGCGGGTATTAACTTTATTTTGCTTTATTTTATTATATTACATTTTAAAGTTAATATAATTTGTTTTATTTAAATAAAATCATAAATTACAAATAATATTTTGTTTTTCTCTTCATATAGTGATTTACACTATTGAATTTCAAAAGCGTGGATTGCCTCATGCACATATCTTACTTTTTTTCCATGATAAATTTCCAAATGTTGGAGACATTGATGCGATTATTTCAGCTGAATTGCCTGATAAATTACTTGATTCAGATTATTAGGTGGCTTTTACAAACTTCATGATGCATGGGCCATGTGGTTCAATAAGAAAATCATCCCCTTGCATGCAAAAAGGCAAATGTACAAAGCACTTTCCAAAAAGATTTTTACCATCTACCTCACTTGATGAAGAAGGAAATCCTTTATATCGAAGAAGAGATGATGGCAGATCTACACAGAGATCAGGAATTGATTTAGATAATCGATATGTTGTATCACATAATAAATTTTTGCTAATGAAATATGGGGCACATATTAATGTTGAATGGTGCAATCAATCAAGATCGATTAAAAACTTATTTAAGTATGTTAATAAAGGTCATGATCGAGTCACAACAGCTTTTTGCGATAGTGTTAATTCTTCAGATTCAAAGGTTGTGGATGAAATAAAAATGTATTGTGATTGTCGCTATATATCATCCTGTGAAGCAGCTTGGAGAATTTTCAAATTCCCAATCCACCATAGAGAACCTTCTGTAGAAAGGTTGTCTTTTCATCTACCAGACAATCAAAATGTCATATTTTCAAATGATGATCCAATTGATGTTGTTATCAATAAACCAACAGTGAAGGAATCAATGTTTTTAAGATGGTTGGAAGCTAATAAGGAATTTCCTGAAGCAAGACATCTAACGTATGCAGAATTTCCTTTACATTTTGTTTGGAAGCAACAATCTAAAAGATGGGAAAAAAGGAAAACTTCAGCATTTTCTATTGGAAGAATTTTCTTTGTTCCACCAGGATCTGGTGAGCAATATTACCTTAGATTGCTATTGAATGTTGTTAAAGGTCCAACTTCTTATGAGGAGATCAGAAGAATAAATGATATTGATCATGAGACCTTTCGAGATGCATGTTATGCTCTAGGATTATTAGATGATGACAAAGAATATGTTGATGATATAGTAGAAGCAAGTCAATGGGGAATGCCATCATATCTACGACAATTATTTGCTATGCTACTTATATCTAATTCAATGTCACGTCTGGAGATAGTGTGGCAATCAACTTGGCACTTACTATCAGAAGATATCGTTTTTGAAGAAAGAAGAATATTAGATAACCCAGGTATTTAATAATGTTTACACTTGACACTAATCATATATAATCTTTTTATTTTCTTTTTCTTATTATTTTATTATTATTTTACTTTTAATAATTTTTAATAATTAGTAAATTAGAATTAGATTATTTTATTAAATTAGTATATGTTTATATGTTTTTTCAGAAGTTTATCTATCAGAAGCAGATTTGAAGAATTGTTGCTTGCAAAAGATTGAAACCTTTTTAAAGGGGCGTGGAAGGAGTTTTCAAGATTTTTCAATAATGCCATTACCTGTCTATAATGAGGATGAGGTCGATTATAGCAACAGATTAATTCGAGATGAAATGCGTTACAATAAAGGTGCTTTAACTGAGGAACATCAAGAATTGCTACAAAATTTAATTGATGAACAGAAAGCAGTTTACAAAAAGATTATGTCAGCAGTTATTACAAATAGTGGTGGATTTTTCTTTCTATACGGCTTTGGAGGTACAGGAAAAACTTTTATTTGGAGGACACTATCAACAGCTATACGATCTAAAGGAGATATTGTTTTGATAGTAGCTTCTAGCGGGATTGCATCTCTA
>NW_026028444.1:0-223 GCF_019186545.1 Solanum stenotomum | reverse complement strand
CATGTCATGTGATGAACCAAGTTTATGTCATGCATCTCTTAGTTAAGTATAGCTGATTCTTGTCGAATTGTTACACTCATGGGAATAGTTTCCTCCTCTGTTAAATTTTTTTTTGGCTTGGAAATAATCTTTTGTCCATAGGATGCTTCAATTATTTCTCTTTAAAAAATAAAAGGAACTAGTGCTTATTGAATAAGCTTTGTGCGATGCTATAACTGTAATA
>NW_026028443.1:0-500 GCF_019186545.1 Solanum stenotomum | reverse complement strand
TATTGCTATACTACTTTCCCGGTCCCAAAAGAAAAGCACCAAGTCCTCATGGTCAAAACAATAATTATCTTTTAAAACTAATTTAGCCATAACCTATTGGCTTTGAAACAAAGTTGGCAACCACCTAATAGCCCAAATCAGAGATCACTTTATTATTTACCAATATAGGGTATAACATAGATGTCCCGATTAACATTGTTGAAAGTAGAAAAAGATCATAAATCAATTGAAATATTTTGATGCAAGAATCAAGAATCGTTCGTGAATCTTCCGAAACAACATGCAATTAATTTACCAAAACCATCTTGAGAAATCACAAATTTTAGATTTTAGTCTAGCATAAATTCATGTAAAACTAATTGATGATGTTAGAAACCATATCTTGATGATATCCGATGATTACACATTGATTTTTCTCTTAGAAGTCATGTTTTGATGTCCAAAAAGTTCTCTCAAATGAAATAACTTGGAGCAATATATTTTTATGATATAGCAAGGAT
>NW_026028442.1:0-500 GCF_019186545.1 Solanum stenotomum | reverse complement strand
CCACCCACCAATGGTGAGCTCCGTGATCCACTCACCATGCTTGCACAAGTGGTATCTAACCAAGTGCAACAAGGAGCCCAAGCTCCTCGAACTACCACCCCGGGGGAAAGGGTGAGAGATTTCATGAGGATGAACCCTCCGGTCTTCCATGGTTCAAAGGTGGATGAGGACCCGCAAGAGTTCATCGATGAGGTATGCAAAATCTTGACCATTATGGATGTTGGTGCTTGTGAGAAGGCGGAATTGGCGGCTTACCAACTCAAGGGGGTTGCTCAAATTTGGTTTGATCAATGGAAGGGTGAGAAAGGTAATGGCTCTGTTGTGTTGTGGGAGGAGTTTAAAATTGCTTTCCTTAATAGGTTCTTCCCTCTTGAGCTTAGGGAGGCAAAGTTGGTGGAGTTCATGAACTTGAAGCAAGGAGCTATGAGTGTGAGGGAGTATGCCTCAAATTTGTCCAACTCTCCAAGTATGAACCTCACTTGGTGGCCGACTCTAGGTCG
>NW_026028441.1:0-2054 GCF_019186545.1 Solanum stenotomum | reverse complement strand
CTTGACTCTGAACAACTCATATAAATAATTGGACTCAAAGTAAAGCAATAAGACGCCAGCCATACATAATGAGCTTGTAAAAGAATGTAAACAACTTAGATCGTTAAGGATAAAATGATAACAAACTCAGCTTTTCTTTTATAAACATAATACAACTTTTGTGGGAGGTTCTTTAACCGACAACCACCACTACGAGCCTTAGTGATGATACAACGTTTTTCCTCACGTTGCCAAAGGACCATCCTATACCTTGCCATCGATATAGGACCTTACTTTTGCTTAGTGGATCCACTAGCTTAACTTTCGTGATCATCTAAAAAGTATGATCCGAGAAATCCCATGATGGCGCATGGTTCTTATGGAGAGTTGAGTAAATCAGAACTCGTGTCCCCAATTCGGTGCTCAATACTACTCCCAAAAATACTTTGGCTCATGCTTTTAAAACTTCTTTCTTTAGTTTAAGATAATTACTCGAAGCTTAGCCCAAAGGCTCTTTTGAAATCAATGTTCCCTTTCTTTGCTCAATGTGTAAAAACATTTATAAACTCTTGGGGAATACTTAGTCCCCTTATAGCTTTTGAGACGCGAATTCAACTCTTTACTCTTTACTTTACTTGAAACTCTTGACTCAACTTGAAACTCTTAACTTAACTTGAGACTGAGACTCTTACTCGACTTGAAACTCTATACTCTTTTTCTTGACTTCTAACTTCACTTGACTTGGAAATTTAACTCTCCTTGAATCGGAATTATGAATTCAAGGTGTTCGCTCACATGTTGCAGAGGGATTCTTGAACGCTTAGACATACTTTGGAGTGTCGGAAACAACTATAAACACATAGGTATAATACTTTGGAACTTGCTTGAGAAAGTAAAAAAAAAAGGAATGGGGAAACTTGGCTGAGACTTCAGATTTCTGGAGACACAGATGGGACTTACGGATGCCATCTACGGACCGTGGATGGACTTACGGTCCGTAGATCGCGTCAGAGATTTTCCCCATAATTCATTTTAAGAAAAATGACCAAGTGTTGACCTACGGTCCTGACTTACGGTCCGTAGGTCAGGTCAGAGACCGTAAGTCGCGACCGTAGATCGACGCCCCACAAACTCAACTTCTGTCCCAATCGACGGTTGACCAGTACGGACCGTCGATTGATCTACGGTCTGTAGATCAGGCCCGTGGATGGGGATCGACAGCCCAGAATTGCTGCGAAAGATGGTGATTCAACTTTAAAAGGGTCTAAACTCTTAGTATCATAATTCCCTCAACATACAATAGGTTTCAACTTAATGCACAACCCAATCAAGCCTCACAACGAATAATAACTTCAACAACCTCAACAACAATATCAACAACAACTAACAACTTCGACACTTCAACAACAATTCCCAATCTTTTCTCAAAGCATAGAATAAACTTGGTGTGTGTGAGGGAAAGGATCAACCCACACGAAAAACTCACATACCTTGATAGGGATCACCCCCGACGAAAATCCACAATGGTCTTGGTGGAACTTGTTGATCTCCTCGATTTTCCTCTTCTTCTTCTCCTCCTCTTCTTCTCTTATTCCTCTCTTCTTCACTCTCAAGCCCTAGCCTTCACTCTCTTAGAATGGAACAAAAAAAAATGATCCAAAGATCAGCCCTATACAACAATATACTCCCAAAAGAATTGGCTAGGGAAAAGACTAAAATGCCCTTAATGATTCCCGGACGGATTTCCTTGTCAACTGCCCAACTTTCAAAGGTCATAACTCCCTCATACGAACTCGGAATCGAGCAAACTTGGTGGCGTTGGAAAGGTCGTTCCACGAACTTTGCAACCATAACTGGAATTCCACCTAACTCATCCTGAGCTAGAATTTATGGCTGTTCAAAGTTGGCCAAAATTTCACATTTTCCATACTTAGCCAAAATTTCCAAAACTTTAAATTCTTTCCAAAAATGAAAATTTCCAATTCTGAGCCTCTTCAATTATTTCATATTTCCGGATGTTACAATATCTCCCCCTTGGGAACATTCCTCCTCGAATGAGGTTGCTCTTACAAAAC
>NW_026028440.1:0-9961 GCF_019186545.1 Solanum stenotomum | reverse complement strand
CATTGAGCTCGTGGGGTGGTACTTTGATTAGATCTCCGTGTACCTGGCATTTATGACATTTTTGGACAAACCGGTCACAATCATTTTCCATGGTCATCCAGAAGTATCCCGCCCTTAAGATTTTCTTTGCTAATGTAAGCCCATTCATGTGCGTCCCACACACTCCAGCGTGCACTTTTTCAAGCAATTTTGTGGCTTTTACAGCATCCACACATCTCAGTAATCCCAGATCGGGTGTCCTTTTATAAAGAACCTCTCCATTCAAAAAGAAGTTGTTTGCCATTCTTCGGATTGTTTTCTTCTGAATACTTGTTGTCTTTTCCAGATATTCGCCAGCCTCTAAGTACTTTTTCACATCGATATACCATGGATTCCCATCCCATTCTGCTTCCACATGTGAACAATGTGCTGGTTGTTCTTTTAAAACTATCTCAATTGGATCGATATAACTATTTTCTGGATGTTGTATCATGGATGATATGGTTGCAAGGGCGTCAGCAAGCTCGTTCTGTATTCTTGGTGTGTGTCTGAACTCGGTCTTCCTAAATCTTTTGCGTAATCTCTGTACCAATTGTACGTATGGTAAGATTTTAGAATTCTTCACTGCCCATTCTCCTTGAACTTGATGAATCAACAAGTCCGAATCACCAATTATTAGTAATTCTTGAACATTCATGTCAAGAGCCATTCTAATGCCTAAAATACATGCTTCATAGTAAGCCATGTTATTAGTGCATCGGAATCTAAGCTTTGTTGTTGCTGGGTAATGTTGCCCCGATTTGGATATCAACACTGCTCCAATTCCTGATCCTATAGAGTTTACTGCTCCATCAAAGAACATTCTCCACCCAGGATATGATTCTGATATGTCTTTCCCTACAAGCAATACTTCTTCATCAGGGAAATATGTTCTAAGCGGTTCATATCCTTCATCTACTGGGTTTTCAGCAAGGTGATCGGCCAAGGATTGCCCCTTGATTGCTTTCTGAGTCATGTACACAATATCGAACTCACTCAACAACATTTGCCACTTTGCTAGCTTTCCTGTGGGCATTGCTTTTTGAAATACGTACTTGAGCGGGTCCATCCTCGAAATGAGATGTGTTGTCTAAGCCGACAAATAATGTCTCAATTTCTGAGCAACCCAAGTCAAAGCACAACAAGTTCTCTCTAAAAGGGTGTAACGAGCCTCATAAGATGTGAACTTCTTGCTCAAATAGTATATCGCTCTCTCCTTTCTTCCGGTCTCATCATGTTGTCCCAATACACACCCGAATGCATTGTCAGAGACAGATAAATACAATAGCAAAGGACTGCCTGCACGTGGTGGCACCAACACTGGTGGATTCGAAAGGTAACTTTTGATGGTGTCAAAAGCCTTCTGACATTCTTCGGTCCATTTTGTTGGCACATCTTTTCATAGTAACTTGAATATGAGCTCACATGTCACCGTCGATTGAGCTATGAATCGACTGATGTAATTCAGTCTCCCCAGAAAACTCATTACTTCCTTCTTAGTCTCTAGAGGAGGTAAGTCTTGAATTGTCTTGATTTTGGAAGGATCAAGCTCGATACCTCTTCTGCTAACTATGAATTCGAGTAACTTCCCTGCAGGTACTCCAAATGCACATTTGGCTGGGTTCAACTTCAAATCATACCTACGTAACCTGTTAAAGAACTTTTCCAAGTGTGTCAGGTGATCCGAACTCTCGCGGGATTTTATGATGACATCGTCCACATACACCTCGATTTCTTTGTGGATCATATCATGGAAAATGGTGGTCATAGCTCTCATATAAGTGGCTCCAGCATTCTTGAGGCCGAACGGCATCACTCGATAATGGTAGACTCCCCAAGGTGTGATAAATGCTGTTTTTTCTGCATCTTCTTCATCCATTAGAATCTGGTGGTATCCCGCAAAGCAATCTACAAAAGATTGCAGCTCATGCTTAGCACAATTATCGATGAGTATGTGGATGTTTGGCAAAGGGAAATTATCTTTCGGACTTGCTTTGTTGAGATCCCGATAATCCACACATATCCTGATTTTTCCATCTTTCTTTGCCACTGGAACAATGTTAGCCAACCAAGTTGGATACTTGGTCACTTCAACGACTTTTGATTCGATCTGCTTCATGACCTCCTCTTTTATCCTTAAACTCAGATCGGGCTTGAACTTTCTGGTTTTCTGCTTTACTGGACAGTACTCTGAATTGATAGGCAGCTTATGGGAAACAATATCAGTGCTTAACCCTGGCATATCATCATAAGACCAGGCAAACACATCGATGTATTGTCTGAGCAGCTTGACCAATTCTTCTCTTTCTGTTGCTGCCAAATGAACACTGACTCGGGTTTCTCTGATCGACTCGTCATCTCCCAAGTTTACTGTCTCTGTTTCATCCAGGTTGGGTTTTTTATCATCTTCAAGTTGCCTCAAGTCCTCGGTAAGGTGTTCAGGCATCATAGTTTCCTCATCATATTCTTCACACTCATCTTCATCGACCTTACTTGGTTCGCCGTGTTCGTGACATGTCATGACATTGGCAGGTTTAGATTCATTTTTACTGAAAAGAATAACAATTCAACCATGTTAGATGGAAAGAGTTTAAATGTATTTGTTGCAGAATAATTCACAATGACAAGATAATCAATTTAAAATAAACGAGGCTTTCATTGGAATTTTAAAAAGGCGTACAAACTTTGGTCATGACTCATGAGTCATTTCCTTTTTAAACATTACGATGAAAAATAAAGTGACATAAATGGTGGTTTCGGGCCTCGTCCGAACAACACCGATTTTCAAAAATAAAACTTCAAATCTTGTCTTTGTCTACCAAGCCATTCGATGGATCATAAGTGGAGTGGCCATCCAATTCTGCAGCATCTCTCCAGGTCCGGCATCTTGGATGGTGGGTGCTGTTGTGCATTCTGTCGAGATCACAGCACAATCTTCTTCATCAAACAATCTTCCCATCCCTTCCACTAGACCATCAATCTCAGGCTCTAAAGTTTTAGCAACAAATGACTGGTACAATACTGGAATAGGCTTTGGTATATCACAGTCATGTTTCTTCCTTGTTTCTGCTTCAAACAATTCTTTCTCTGTTGGGGCATAACCGATATCGGATCGAAAATTTTGAAGTGGTATAGGAAGAGGTTCGGATATGCCATCCAAATTCTTGCCTAACCCACGCCCAGGTTCAAAACCACTTCTCAGCATAGTTGCAGCTAACATTTTATACACTTGCGGCATTGGTACTTGCAGTGTCGTGTCTTCAAAAGCAGCATTCATTATCTCCACCATGTGAAAGTCAGTACCCTGAGAAGACTCTTCAATAACTGGAATGGAGAAACCAGGGTAACTATGATTATTCCCTTCACCATAGATGACAATTTCATGGTCCTCCCAGATGAACTTCAAAAGTTGATGCAATGTGGATGGAACTGCTCCAACAGCATGGATCCATGGTCTTCCTAGCAATAAGTTGTAACTTGTAGATATACCCATCACCTAGAATTCAGTGACAAATTCTGCAGGCCCCATTTGGATACACAGGTCTATTTCCTCCATGGTCTCTCTTTGCGAACCATCAAACGCCCTTACATTCATACGACTTTGACGGATTTTCCCTACATCATAATTTAGCACAGTTAAGGTTGATAATGGGCAGATATTGAGCCCTGAGCCATTATCAATCAATACTCGAGCTACAAACTTATCCCTGCATTTGACGGTGATATACAAGGCACGATTGTGCATCACCCCTTCGGGCGGCAACTCCTCTTCCTGTAAAGAGATTTGATGACTCTCAATGACATGACTTACCATAGTGGCCAGATTCTCACCACTTGTTCCCGTCGGTACATATGCTTCATCAAGTACCTTCAATAATGCTTTTCGATGGTACTCAGAACTCATTAATAGAGCCCAAACAAAGATTTGAGCGGGAGTCTTCTCCAAATGCTTGACAATGGAATACTCCTTAGGCTGCATTCTTCGCCAAAACTCTTCAGCCTCACCCTCTGTGATCGGCCTTTTTTGGTTCTTCTTTCTTCGTGTCTCCTGAGTTAGTTCTTCTGGAATGTAGCATCTTCCAGAACGTGTCATCCCTTGTGCGGTAGCCGCCTACACGACAAACTTTTTGGGATGGTCATTGTTGCTTTCCTTTGTTAGAGCGAATGCTTGATGAGGTGTAGTTATTACAACAAACTCTGGACGGGCCTTTATGGTCAATGATGCCACTGTTGGTATAATTGAGTTGATAGCTGCTTCACCGATAGTCCCATTAGCAAGCCAATCTTTGTCTCTTTCAATCATGTTGATGGTAGCTCCTCCATGATTCGGCAATGGGTTAAGGTTCACATTGGGGGCAGAGGCTTGGAGAGTGATGACCCTGTTATCGATCAAGTCTTGAATCTTATGTTTTAGATTAATACATCCTTCTGTATCATGTCCTGCCCCTCCAGAATGGTATGCACAACGTTGATCTGCTCGGAAGAACTTTGTTGTGGGATTAATTGCCCTTGCGTCTACTGGTTGGATCAGTCCTGCCGCTCTTAGACGCTCAAAGAGTTGGGTCCGTGCTTCTGCCAAAGGAGCGAAAACTCTGGGAGGCTTTCTTTCGAGGTTAGGACGGGGTAGATTGTTGGCATTTGGGTTGTTTTGTCCGGGATTTTGGTAGACTGGTGCATTGGCTTGGTGATTTGGTAATGTATTTAGGTAAGTTAGTGGTTGATTTTGGTATATGGGCGGTGGTGCTTGGTAGTTTTGTTGTGCATAGTAGATTGGGATTGGAGTTTGTGGAGATAGTGGGTAAATATTTGAGGTGGGGAATCGATTGGAGTTTCCAATGGCAGAACCAGACCCAAAATACCTTTGTGGCCTTGGCCTCGGGCTAAAAGATACAGCAGACACGTCCTCTTTCTTTTTCCTAGCGAATCCTGTGGCTATGGATGGTGAGGATTTGTTAGCGGCCTGCAAGGCAGTGAGACTTGCAACCTTTCCAGACTTGAGGCCATCCTCTATGGCTTCTCCCATTCTGATCAGCTCCGAAAACTTTTGTCCTATCCATCATGGGCAACATCCTTTCATAATACTCGGGCTCCTGAGCTCGAATAAAGGCAGAGGTTATTTCGCTTTCAGTCATCACAGGTTGTAGCTTTGCAGCTTCTTTCCTCCAGCGGCATGCATATTCACGATAGTCCTCCGTGGTCTTTTGCTTGAGTTTTTCCAAATAATATTTGTCAGGGACAGCTTCGACATTAAACTGGAATCTTTCTAAAAACTCTTTGGCCAGAGCCCCCCATGTAGACCACTGACGGAGTTCTTGCGATGTGAACCATTCTAACGCCTCCCCACTGACGCTTCTACTAAACAACCTCATAATTAATACATCATTTTTCCCGATACCCACGAGTTTGTCACAATAAGCTCGTAGGTGAGCCATGGGATTGCCAATACCATTGAAGGTTTCAAATTTTGGAATTTTGTAACCTTCGGGTATTTTCAAGTCAGGATGCATGCAAAGGTCCTCATACTCAAGTCCTGTTATCTTCCTCGAAAATTGAACACTTTTTACTGCCTCGGAGATGGCATCCTTCATAACATTCATCTCTTGTTCACGCTTTTCTTCTCTCAACCTCCACTCCTTCTCCATTTCTTCATAGTGATCGAGCTCCGGTTGAACTGGAAAGCTAGGACATGGCTCAGAGATTGTATAGGCTGGTGGAGTTTGGAATGTTACGAAAGGGTGTGTAGGCAGGCTAGGCAAAACATTTTGATTATTGGGGACTGGACTGGGATTTGATAGGTTGGCATGAAGTTTTGGGAGTGATTAATGTTAGGTGCTTGGTTCTGATTTGGTAATGGTGGTGGTGTTTGGTAGGAAGTGCTGGCGTAAGGAGCGTTGGATACAGTTAAATCAATGGTGTGAGGATTAGGGGTGGAAGGGATTGGTCCTGTGGTATGGGTAGGGAAATAGTTGGGTAATGGGGAACTTAGTGATGGAAAAGGAAGAGGAGGTCTTCTAGTTTCAATGGGGGGTTCATTTGATGCAATGGCCAGTTTGGCCAGATCTTTGGTTTGTTGAAGCTCTTCCAGCATGTCTGCAATTCGTTGCATTAACTGAGAGATCAACTCACTCTAATCAGCGAGTTCAGCATTTCTGATAGTCATATCCATTATTCTTGTTTCTTCAGAAGTACCAGTCATTTTGCTCTTGCCTTTCTCCAAAGAATGATCAGGGAAGGATGGTATGATTGCTTTAGATCTTGTAAAGTAGGGATGGTCGGCCAGTTTGATTTCAACACAGATCAGTTTTTACCTGTAGAGAAAAACAACTCAAAAGACATATGTGTTAGTTTTTGTTTTTAACGAGTTATGCAAATAAGATGCCATAATAATAAACACATAAGTGTCATTTTGCTTCAAGCAGATTAATCCACGAAAATATTTTGGGTGAACGGGAGGACTCAAATGGAAAGAAATTTTTCTTGCAATTGAATTGGAAAGGTCGACTTGCATAGAATTTTGCTAATTTCTCCCACTCATATGATTTTGTATGTGAAAGTCTTCAGAATCATTCACTAATAAGGGAGAATAAAAAATCGAAAATATAAGGACCGAGCCTTAAGTAGGCTGCCTACGTATCCACCAAGGAAATCAGGCCCGACGTAGTTTGAATTACATAAGATAACCTAAACATACCATTCCCAAAATTGATAGAAAGACTAAGCTCGAAAAGAGCTTCCTACGTACCCCCTATTGGCTCAAGTCTCGCGTAGTTCTTGATTACAATAAAAATTTAAAAACAACATGACAAACATAAGAAAAGTGTTACATGAACCTAAATCTACCCAAAGGTTTCTTTCCTTCTTCTTCAGCTGTAGGGTGACGATTCGGTGCTCTCGTCGTCTAAACCTTCTTTTGTTTTACCTTTTCCCCTCATGAAGGGAGTATTCCCAAAATTTAGTTCCTTAATGTCCCGTTCAATTTCAGGGATCCTTGCAGACGCTTTAGTGATATTAATTATCTCTTCATCAATTTTTGCAATCTTTCTTTTCACCGAGGCTGTTTCCATGTCAACCTCAATAATTCTCTCTCGTAGCATCCATTCAATTTGGTCCAGTATTGCAAGTCTCCTCTTGGCTGCAGCTATCCTCTCTCTAGTCTCGATAAATTTTCTGAACATTGACTCTTCAGTTTCTTCATCACTAACCATAGCAATGGGTGGGATTGGTGCGTTGACACTTTTTCCAGACATTCTAGCAAGTCGACCTTCCTGTGATGAACGAATAAAACTTAGGGGATTTTTAGAGTAGACGGTTTATATATTTCTGAGAAACTTGGACAACACTTCAGAAGTGATTTGGACGGACTTTGTTGTTGTGAATTTTAATATATGCTTAGAGTGCTCTAAGAAACAAGAGTGGATTAATTCTGCTTTAGACAAAATGACACATCACAACACAAAGCAATTATATCAAGCAACACAGAAACAGTTTATATCGCGCCCTAAACTTGTGACCTTTTTATGCCAAAGGTGGGCCTATCGAATTGAAGGATGTATAACGTCATTTGAAACTTTCCATTGCCCCGAAACTCAAATTTATACAAGTTTTACGAATAAACTAAATGGGGATACATGATAGGGGAAATGGGATACAAAATATCGATCCCGCACAGGGGTTCAATCCTACTTTATGCTTCCAAGGAAAGATCATATGTTCTTGATTTCTTGTTATCTTTGAATGTCCACGCTCTTGGATGCTATGATAATTTGATCCTTCTTCGACTTGAACAAACGATGAAAACTCAACCCCAAGAGACAATGGTTTGCTAAATGGCGTATACATCCTTCAAATTTAAACACATAAGCATGATTGTCTTTTATTGACCAATGGGCCAAATAGACACAAGGTGGACTTCTAATGGGCCCAAACACGCCTTGGGTGTTGGGTCAACTTAGTTCAAATACGCTAAATTTGGGATTTGGTTTCGCTCTACGCTAGTTGACTAAGAGTGGCTTTTGAGAGACCGAAAACCCAAGTGGACAACTTAGGCTGGAATTCACGACAACTATTGAACGCATGACGAATCAATAAATTGCCGATCATTCCGAAGAAGGGTTGAGTATAAAAAGTCCGGTTGCGGTTCCGCAAAACCGTCCTTTAATATACTATGCATACAAGAGAACATGCCATGAAATGCAATGACAGTTATATCAATTTAAACACGTTGAGAGCAGATAAACAATTTAGCAATTAATACAATTAGTCAAACAAGTCAAATCTTATGGTTAGAACTTAATTAAATCCCCAGCAAAGTCGCCATTTCTGTTATGCCGTAATTTTCCTAACCCTTAGAAAAATCACTTTTGAAATGTTCTAAGTATAAAACAATTTGAGAAAAATACTTAGAAAAGAGTCGCCACTTAATTTTTTAAAGAAATTAAGAAAACTTATAATTTTCAAAGACTTAAACACAAAAAATCATTTGAAAATACCAAAGAGGATTCGGGGTTCAATTTACACTTCGAGAAGGGTTTAAACATTCGAAGTGTCCGCTAAAATGCGGTTGTCCTGCGACTTGACTAAAATATATTTGACTATTTTTTAGGAAAATAATTATTTAAAATAATAACTTACAATATTTGATTAACTTTGAGAAAATAATTAAATAAATGACGCAATTTTTATTTTTTTATTTTTTAGAGAAAGAGATCCAAAATGGAACATTTAACTCGAAAATCAAGTGATTAGAATATCAATAGAATTAGATTAATTAGAATTTATTTGATCATTTTGAAATAATAATTTAAACCAATTTAATAAATTAAAGCATGAACATCATTTTAAATTAACTGAAGATTAAGTAAAAGTTTTCAATAAAAGTACGAGGGTTGACAAAAAAGGAGAAAACTTAATTAAAAATAAACTTAACATAAACAATATGGTTCATCTTTTGGGGAATTTAATTAAGTTATTTAAAAGTTAGAGTTAAATAATAATAATAATAAAAATATAATCACACAATTGAATAAGTTAAGAGTAAAGGAGAAATGAATTTGGGCCCTTCTTGGGCCTGCTGCAACTGATTTGGGCCTCAGCTTAATGTCTGCCCTTAGAGACCTTGTGTATACGTCAAACGTATATTTTTGTATACAGGTCATTTCTAAGCTATTTTTCTTGTATATTGAACTGTATATCAACTATATACACCCTGCTCTGACGCCTCCGACCTGTAACTTTATTTTTGGACACATATTTTATGTCCTGAACTTTAATTTTGGACACATATTTTATGTCCTGAACCGATATATCAGTGTATAAACGCTGTATACAGTATGTATACAGCCCATTTCGAGTTTTTGAACTAATTTTCAGCAACATGTTGGGTCTTCAGGACCTGTAACAACTTCCGAATATATAGGGGCTGACTCGATAAAAGAAATTTGGGCCTTTATGGCTCATCCGAAATGCAAAGATTGAGTCCGTGAGGACTTGAGCAGATTTTATGCAACAAAAAAAAAATAACCAAGAATTAGAATAGAGATAAAATTCCAACGAACGGCAATCAAGTAATCAATTCAAGATAGAAGTAAACACATAAATCATTTTAGGAGATACGAACATAATTGCAAAATAAAAGCACTTATAAACAAAAGACGAAGGGCTTATATCCAAATAAATGAGATAATTGCAACAATTAATTAAGATTAAAACAAGCCAATTAATCAAATGAGCTTCTTAACTAAGTAGGAAGATATAACATCGACCAAGTGAGGCAAAGCAAGATTAAAGGTGAACTAAAAAAAATAAAAATATTATGGCCACATACAACTATATTCAAGCAAGAAAGACTATGGAGGAAAATAGTCATTTATGTTGTCCCACAACCCAAATACATGAAGAAAACAATTATGAGGTTTAATATATATATATATATATACATGAGATT
>NW_026028439.1:0-9502 GCF_019186545.1 Solanum stenotomum | reverse complement strand
AATTAAATCCTAGATCAAATCCTAGCCCTTCATCCGAAATTAATCAACGGATGAGATCAATTCCTAACTTTCCTATTTCTAACCCCAAAAGACCTAACCCTATTTTGGAATGCTTCATTCATTTTTCCTTCCTCTTCTCAAAAAACCACAGCCGCCCCACTCCCCTTGCTCTTTTCTCTTTCTCCGGCGGGATGAAGCAGCAGCAGCCGACGCCAAAGCAGCAAGCTCCGGCGATCCCTCTCTCTTCCCCCTCCTCTGTTCTCCCATCTCCGTTTCTTCTCTCGACTCTAGCAGCGAGCCACCAGCTGGAACATGCAGCAGCTCCGGCGACCACCACGGGCGAAAATCAGCAGCAGCTGCACGCAGCCAGCAGCCGCCGGCGGAAGCAACCAGCAGCAACAGCGCTGCTCCGAGATGGCAAACTCCAGCGAAAACCACCTGCAACAGCAGCTCTGCAAAGCGAGCAGCAGCAGCGCACAACCAGACGCACTCCAGCAACCAGCAGCGACGTCGGACAGCGTGGCAGCTCCGACCAGCAGCGACAACATCGAGGTCCGACGGAGTCCCTTTTTTTTAGAAATTTTGAGCTCACCAAAGACGGATCTACTAAGATCCGTCCAGGTTCGTTTCTGTTCTTTTTAACTACCATCGCTTAATTTTGCTTGATTAATTCGTATTATTGTTATATGAAAGTTATTCCCATTCAAAGAATGCTACTGTTGGTTTTCATTTTCTGACCCTATGAACCATTGTTGTTGGTTTTGGTGTCCTAATATTACATGTTAAAATCCGTTAAAAGAGGCCCATGCTTTGTTCCCGTCTATTGCTTGATTGTGTTGTTTAGAGCATAATTGTTCACTCATCTCTGCATATCTTACTCCTTAATTGATCCTACATTGTTTTGAAATTTGATTACAAATAATGTTGTCTAGCTTAACTGATTGTTATGCCTTTAATTGCTCAATTTAATTTTGGAGTCTGGTTTGATAAGTTAAATATAATTAATCCCATGTAATCTATAATAATTGTTAGTACTTTTATCTATGGTTATCCTTAATTGACCTTACACCGTGGTGAAATTAGAATTAAAATAAATTGTCTAGTGTAGAATATTATCGAATTGATTTTGGAGTTTGATTATGATAATGCATAATTGCCTATTCTCTATCTTATTGATTGGTCTCTGCAATTGGCGCCTTAATACTTCCTCTTGTGGATTGTTTTGATAATATCGATAATATATGTAATTTACCTTTATCATTTCCTCTCTTCGCTGAATTGGACTTATTAGTTGTCATCCATGATTGAAGTAATTGATTTCTTACCAATTTACTCCCTGTCTTGTTATGGCAAGAGATTAGGGCTGTAAATTGTATTCCTACTCTTAAATAACTATCCTTAATATTAGTAAATAAGATGACTTGTTAGTTGATTCTTTACCATACTTATATTGTATATTGTTGTTTACTTTCGGTTATTTTTGGTAAAGAACCTCTATTGATTTCTTTATATTGTTTGTTTAAGGAAATTTGGCCGAGATGTGCTCTTATTAATTTATTTTCTCACCTTATTTAAAACTTAACCAGATTCTTTACTTGCTTATATTTGGTAGAAAATAATTTAAAATAAGTCTAATTTTAGCTCTCCTTTAAAATAAGGAAAACTTATTAATCGACTCATTATTTATTTCCTTTCCTTATGGTAGTGCCCTCTCACCTAGTATAAATAGGCTCTTATCCGTGGGCACCTCTAGATATTCATACCTTGCTCTCACATGGTTCACTCTTGAATATATAAAAAATATTGCTCTCTACTCAAAAAAAAAGAATCAAGTTTTCCGGTAAACTTCTAAGTGCTCCTCTACCCGATTTTGCTGTGTTCGGGTCTAGTAATTGATCAAGTTTTATCTTCATTGCTGATAAGTATATTCTGCTTAATCGGTTAGTGGTTTCTCCATTAGTTTAATTCTCTCTTAGCATTATTTCAATTGTTGTATGTTTGAAACAAGTAAAAGTATACGGGTCAGTCTTCTTTCACTCCTAACATGTGATATTATGCCTATTGCGTCCAATAATTGTGTGAACCTTATATGCCTGACTTTGCTTATAATGTGTTATGTATTCTATTTTGGTTTAGACATGATAACCGTATAATGTAAGTATTGTGTAGCACTATGTCCTATTGTTGTTTAGCAGGTTATAAGTTTGAAGTTCGAAGAGTCGTCATGGGAAGGAAACAATAGACAAGCTGATTTTGTTTACTTTATATTTTGCATATTGTTTAATTACTATTAGTTGTCTTGTAATAATTTGTAAACTCTCTCTCCTATATATGTAATAATTTGGGGGATCGTCTAAGGGAGGGATGGGGATTTACGTGCTACGTGTTTACCTTATTGCTATTTGGGTTGTGTTAGAAAGCATGTTGATAGGTTGTGTCCGCCTACTTGCTCACTGTTTGATATACCTCTGTGTAGATTAGTTTGTTTTTGCTTAATTTTGGTTTAAATATATGTCGTCTTCCTTTTGCATACCCGAATGTATATTATTGACATTTAGTATAAAAACAAATGATAAAACAAAATATGATGTTGTAATTAATCATCTATTTAATCTTTATTTACAGTTCAAAGACGATCGTGTCTTAATTGCTCACTATAATATGCTTTTGAATTAACTTTTAACCAACTTCTTAATTATGAACAATTAAAACATTGATATATGTCTGCTCCTTGTGCCATTAAATTAAACTGGTCTCTTTTATATAAAATGAATAAAATTGTGAATTTTGTCATAGTTCTTTTTTAAAATATATTTCCTGCCATTTTTGTTTTTTTAGAAATCACATCTATACGTTTAAATAACTAAATAAATGATTTATATGTTCTCAAAAATTGTAAATCTTTCCAATAAATTGGTTATAGAATTCATGCTCATAGGATCTTCAAATAATTAAATTTGTATCTAAATTAGAATTTACGTGTTGAAATAATTTGTTAATTGTTTTATTTGAAATTTAGAAATTATGCCTATAGGAGCTATAATATTTTCAATCACGTAGAAATCACGTCTAGAGTTTAATGAATAAGATCAGCATGTTATGTAATTTGAGTCTTGAATTAATGATAACGTGTTAATAACCATGCTTAATAATGACGTGTTTTCACTTAGAAGTCATACCTATTGTTTTTTTTAGCATTGTTCACATAGTAACCATGTTGATAGAATTTAACAAATAAGATCATCGGTTTAATTAAAAAACAGCCTGCTATAATCTTTTCTTAGCACGTTAAATAATTAAAATAATTGTTGCATATTTCTGCCATTGCTAACAATTCTGTGATATAATTTGCTCCGCCATTTAAGAATAAACTTATATTCATTTGCCCACATGCTATAATCTGCCCATTTAGATAAAAAATAAAATTAAATCAATTTTGCTTGTAATGCGATTGTTTTAAAATCTGCTCAACTTAGTTAATTTTCTTCTTTAAATATTTGCTGCCCTGATTAAATCTGCCCAGAATAATTAATGTTTGCCTTATAATAAACTGTTTTACTTTTTCTTATAAATAAAATAATTTATTGTCCTTTTCTAGTATGTTAATCAATATAATCCGGTATGCTACCATAATTACTTGACTAATCTGCATAATATCTCTGCCCCTTTGAATAATGTTAATAAACTAAATTTGCTTCTGTAATATTTTTCTGTTATATTTCTAAAATCAATTTGATAACAACCGCCTCATGTCATAATTTTCTGCCCTCTTTAATTGTTATTTTAATATGTGTTGACCTGTACTTGTATACCCATACACTTAGCATGAAACCTTTTCACAACTCTACGTTTGCTAGTGTGTTAATTAAAATCTAGAGGCCAATGTGAGACCTTATGTGCTAAATGCTCGTCCAAATTGTTTGACTTGGTGTCTAGGTGGGCCTTTATATTTTGTTTTGTCTAAATTCACCCTAATAGCAGTCCAATGCCTCTTGGACCTTACGTGGGGACGCTAGACACCTTTTAGAGACGAAAAGCATGCGGTGGTGGGGTAGGGGTAGTTTAGGCCCTATGGATATGATGACATCGACTCAGGNAAAAAAAAAAAAGTCGAGTGCTGATCCTAAAGTCTTTCAGAGTCTCCCTTTCCTTTTGTCCCTTTATCTGTTTATAATTACATTTATTTGGGGTAGTTTAATTAAAATAAAATTGTTTGCTTATCTATTTGTGTAATTTCTATCTCCTCGCTTATCTCCTTATTGTTCAATATTTATTTGTTGACTTATCACTTAGTTTTGCATGCTTAGCTAATTAATTAAAATAACTAAAATGCCCTTAATTGCTTAATTTCATGTCGTCACCTAGTTATGCATGATAAACTAATTAAAATAATTAGAGTGCCCTTAATTGCTTGATATTGTTATCACCTAGTTTTCGCATGCTTAATTCATTAAATTAATAAATAATTTTTTTTTAATTGTTTAATATTATTTATCACTTAGTAATCATGCTAATTAAATAACCAAACAATGAAGTGACCTTAAATGCTACTTGTAACCCCCACATATTGCATGAGATACGGACGGGACCCACATTTGTGGACCTCGAGGGATGCCTAACACCTTCCCCTCGAGGTAACTTGAACCCTTACCCTGATCTCTGGTTCGTTGACCTTAGTTAGACTTAGTTAGGTTAGATAGGTGCCCTAACGCGCCTTAATTCGTTAGGTGGCGACTCTTCAATCCTCCAAAGCCCAAAAGAGTTGTTAGGTCGTGCACCAGAACCCGTTTTGAGAAAAACGGGGCGCGACAGAATGGCGACTCCGCTGGGGATATTAGGTTCTAACCACTACGTGTTTCATTCTTATATGGGGTTTAGTTGGTTGTTTCATTGTTTGTTTTGTTATTAGCGTGTTAAGTTGTTGTTATTTCTCCTTGTTTATTTGTTTCCTTATTTACCGTCTGTTTTCCATGTCCCACTCATTTTCCTTTTTCCTTATGTGTTTATTTTTATGTTCACCTTTTTCCCTCCCCCTTATTGTTTATTACCATGTTTCACCCTTTTCCCTTTTCCCTTATTTGAGTATTTCCATGTTTAATTTCATACCATCTTTCCTTATTTGCTTGATTATTCAATGTTTTATATTTATTTCCCTTTTATTTATGCACTTGCTTATTTACCGTTTTCATAAAAAACTGCCTATGTGTTATCGCTTTCAATCTAAATGCTAAATGTTACCGCTTTGATAAACTGTCATTCCGCTCATACTTCCCCCAATTGGGACCCTCTTCCTCTTTTTTTATTTTTTTACCGTGATGTTGTGCCTTTGCACCTCTCACAACTACTCCAATTCTCTTCAAACACCCAGTTGTAGAGAGTCGGCATATGCGTGGACGTAACGGATAGTTCTACTACCGTGAAACCACGAGCCTTCTCGCATAGAATCTCTTTCAAGTCCGTGTCAAGCCAACTCTTAGAAATCTTGATTAGGTCATACATGATGCATAAACCCTAGGTGGTTTGACCCTTGGTGTCAATCCACATAATTAGTAGCCACCTTACTGTCTAAAGGGCCTCAACACCCTTAGACAAATTGCATACTTATGTGTCAATGTGGTCATAATAATTAAATTAAGCCAAATTTGCCAAAATAGAGTTTAGAAATTGTTTGTTGTTTTGTTTGCAGAGTCATGGACACTTTCAACTCTCCAAATTCACAAATGGTCGTAGATGTAAACTACAAGCTAAAGAGTTGGTGGATTGATATTAAAAGGGATCACGAAAGAGAGATTCGTCAGCTGTTGGGTGGTCTTACCTACCTCATCTTTGTCATACCAAACCCTCACTTGATTAGGGCCTTGCTAGAATTTTGGGACCCTGTGAGGATGGTCTTCAAATTCGTGGATTTTGACTTGGCACCAACGATTGAAGAGATAAGTGGTTTCATTGACATGCCATACCGCGAGTGTGAAATGATAGTACCATATAAGCCATCATCGAGGGAGTTTCTAAAAAGTCTGGGAATAAAGTCAAATCCAACCCTGCCTTCTCTAGAACTTGGGTGGATTCATTTCGACTTTCTGTATTCACGCTTTGGCCGAGATGATAGCTACTACTTTTTTATTGATGAGTTTGAATGCTCCGTCGAGGAATGGGAAACATATCGCTTAAATGCCTTTGCCATTGCCCTATTAGGATCCCTGGTTTTTCCTAACATAAGGGGAAGGATTGACACACGCTTGGGTTATGTGGTTCGAGATTTGGCCCAAAGAGAGGGCAAACCTAGGAAAACCCTAGTACCTATGATCTTGGCGGAAATAATGAGGAGTTTGTCAGCATGCGTCGATGGTCGAATATTTTTTGAGGGATGCAACCTTTTGCTGCAATTATGGGCTATTGAACACTTCTACTTACGGTCTGATGTGGTAGACATTTTTCTTGGTTTTGGCAACAAGATTGATAATCATCCAAGAAGAATGATAGCTTTCACTGCCCCTGTAGGATTCGTAGACTGGCAGATATTCTTGACAAAGCTCGAGAGCTACCACATCCAATGGAAGCTCCATTGGTTGTCCACCCCTCATGCAATAGTAAGAGGCGACGACCGATACTTCATTGAGCTAATTGGCTTAAAAGGTGTTCAACCATACTCTCCTCTTCGAGTACTCCGCCAATTTGGGCGAACTCAGGTAATACCACTCTGGTCTGACATGGAGCAGTTTAAGTATGAGTTTGGATTAGATAAACCACAAGTCCACATCATACTTCGAAGGTGGGAGCGAGTGTTAACCACTCCTATGGGTGCACGACAGGCCTTATGCACACGTGAGTATTACATATGGATCCTAAAGGAGGTCAAAGACAGAAAAGTGAGTGAGGAAGGATACTATGGGCTCACTGATGAAAGGGAAAACATATGGGCACGCAACGTGTTGAAGATCAAGAATGAAGTCACTCCTTGTACAAGAAGTCAATTGGCGCCAAGCTCTTGGAATCAATATCTTCAAGATTTTCAGAATTTAGGATGACTTTCCCATTGTTACCCCCCTCTTCCTTTAGTTTATTTCAGTTTTGTTTTTCAATTATGATATATTGTTTGAATTTTATAATAAATAAAGATCACGTTTATTTCTCTAACTCTAAACTCCAATTGGCAAATAAGGCTTGAATTAATTATTGTGGATCACTTATATGTCGTCTTAGGCCTACCTCTGGCTCAACGAGGCTCTTTGCATTTAGGGCGTTTATCTTAAAACAGTGTGTTTGTTATCTCAATTAATGCAACGCTCTAACTTGGGTTCTCTTTTGCTTTTACTTTTATTTTACCCTTCCCCAATGGTTGATTTGTAGACCATGGTTTACCATACGCGATCAAACGAAGCTCTTCCTTCACTTCCAGATGAGAACCACAAAGGAAAGAGAAAAGCGACTAATGAGAAGGTTATGAGTAAGACTATTGAAAAGAAGCATCCTTCAGATGAGTTGGTCTCAAGCCTGAAAAAGAAAATAATGGAACTAGAAGAAGAAGTGTCCGACATGCGCGGGTGGGCCAAGATGTTACTCTCTGTCGATCCCACTCTGGAGACAAACATAGATAAATCGTTTGTCACAAGTCAAGCCACTCTCCAAGATAATCCTCCACCCACTCACCCTTTTTCTCATCCTTCACCTACTCACCCTACTCCGCAAAATCAACCAAGCTCCATTCAAATGCCTCTAGAGAACACTCACATTTCAAATTACCCATATCCTCCTCAATATCATGCTTATGGTTCCAGACCTCCATATCTTACTCCGAGCCTGCCGAGTCCTCCCTTACACGCTACTCAATATCAAACACCTCTACACCAAGTCCCTTGGTATTGTGCGCCACTTCAAATGCCTCCATATCAAATGCCCTCATCCCATAGGCCTCCTCTACCATATCAAAAGCCTATTTATCATGTTCACAATGTCAAAACTCTAACTCAAAAACATATTCGCAAAAATCTATTCAACGTGGAGAAAAGGCCCATCAAAATTGACTGAGCCCATGGATAAATTCTATGAAAAGTTGAGGATTGCTGGTCACATCACCCCTGTCAGTGAAATAAGGATGAATACACGTGGAAGGTGGATTGAAACTTCTAAGGTTTGCGCTTACCACTCAGGGATGAAAGGACATACCATAGAAGAATGTCGTGATCTGAAAGACAAGATTCAGCAATTGATTGATACCAAGATCATACGCTTGGAGGACTTGGCACCAAAGAAATCCCAACAATGAGCATGTCGAAGCTCATTTGAAGCAGTTTCCAATAAGAGCCTTGAGCCATTTAAGTTTATGTTTTCTACATTCAGGCACCCATATTAGCATATGGGCAATAAAGTTGGTCATAATATGTCATTTTCAGTATTGGTTAAGAATGCTCTGTTTTATGCTCTCTGTATTTGGAACTACGTCAGACCTGATTCCCGTTTAAGAGGGGATACGTAGGCGCTCCTTTGGAGTTCTGTCTTATCATAATAAAAATCTCATTTTCCCCCTTAGACTGTGTAACTGGGGCAGAATTTTTGAGAGAGTCTCAAAAATTCCTTCAAAGAGCATTCTCCTTGCTAAATCTCGACACTGGGGCAGAATTTTTGAATGGGTTTCAAAAATTCTTTCAAAGACATATTTTCTTGCAAATCAATACTGGGCAAAAATTTTGAGATCCTCTCAAAAATTCACAACTCTACATCTACAACAGAACAACAGAAGTTCTACACTGGGGCAAAAAATTTTGAGGGGACCTCAAAATTTTTGACAAACACTCCAAAAGACATTCTAGTAGACGGCAAAGGAGCATGCTACGTCAAATCTGGGATACAGATCAACCTCCCCTTAACTAACTATTTTTCTTTGAATGCAGAAAAAACAGGTACATATACAAGAAGCAACTTCAACACTACTTGAAGGATTAATGTGTCGATATATCCGACAAATCGCCAATCAATGGCGAAGGACCAAACTCATCTATACTGATCTCAATCAGCGGTCGAATGGCATACTATCCTTCCAACAGTATGAAAGATCAAGTTAATTTGAGCCCGACAATCGCCAGTCAAATGGCACATTGTCCTTCCGACGTGATGAAGGACCGAATTACCCTATACTGAGCCTAAATCGCAAGTCAAATGGCATATTGTCCTTCCGACGTGATGAAGGATCCAATTACTCTACTGAGCCTAAATCGCCAGTCAAATGACATACTATCCTTCCGGCAGGATGAAAGACCAAGTTATTTTGAGCTGGTTAGATCGCTAATTATTGGTACATCTTTCCAGTCAAACGAAAGAAAAAAGCTACTTTATATCAAACCCGACAAATCAACTGCACCCACTCCTTACAATAGGACGAAGGGTCAAAGCTACAATATTCCAAATTCGTCAACAAATGACACTCAATCCTTTCAATAAGACGAAGGTCTATGCCTCCAATCAACTATTGCATGGGCCCGAGAATTACATCATTGCATGTGCC
>NW_026028438.1:0-735 GCF_019186545.1 Solanum stenotomum | reverse complement strand
TTAATTAGACAAGGCTCTGACCATGCTCCACTACATGTGATGTGTGATGACTTTCAGGAACACGTGGTAAAACCATTTAGATTCTTGAACTTCTGGACGAAGCACAAAGATTTCATGAAGATAGTAGAGGAAAGCTGGATTGAAGAAATAACAGGATCTCCGTTCTTTATAGTCCATTCCAAATTGAAGAGGACCAAAATGGCTTTATCAAAATGGAGCAAGAAACCTTTGGAAATATTTTCCAAAAAATTGCTACATTGGAAGATGTGGTGAAAACAAAGGAAGTACAGTTAGAAATCTCACCTACTGTAGAAAATAGAAGTTCACTCAGCAAGGCGGAGGCAAAATTAAAGAGATACCTTCATATTGTGGAGGAATACTGGAAGCAAAAAGCAGGTATGAAGTGGTTCATGGATGGAGATAAGAACACTAAATTTTTTCATGCTTATGTGAAGGGAAGAAGGAGAAAGCGTCAAGTCAAAGAAATTCAGACACCACAGGGAGATATAATTAGTAATCTGTAGATTATAGAAGAAGAAGCGGTCAATGTGTTTAAGGAACAATTTCGGGAGAACTCGAAGAATAATACAATGGATTTGATTCACTGTATTCCTAAATTAATCACAGAAGGGGAGAATGAGGGGATGGTGCAGATGCCATCCAAAGAAGAGGTGAAGCAGGTGGTTTTCTCATTGAATGGCGATAGTGCAAGTGGACAAGATGGTTTCTCAGGCC
>NW_026028437.1:1445-1686 GCF_019186545.1 Solanum stenotomum | reverse complement strand
TATAGTTCATTTTCCTGATTTGGTACCACGTTAGAATTAGACTTGCGAAAATTAGATGGAAATTTCCTTGGTGGAAATGCTGAAAAAGAAGATTATATAAACAAAATATTCGTGGAATTGAGAATGGTTGATGTATCAAACTTTATTTCATAAATGAATCAAGTATTTGTAGTTAAACATAGAATGGCTAAGAATAAAACTACAAGTCTAATGTTACAACTGTAAAATGGTCTTTGAGCTG
>NW_026028437.1:0-1188 GCF_019186545.1 Solanum stenotomum | reverse complement strand
TGTTACATTTTCTATTTGGTTTTGATTTTTAGGATTCCAGCTCTTTTAGAGGCTGCATGAAATGAAGAGTACTGCTTCCTTTGCCTGACAATTAGACATAATCAAAGTTCGAATAGGGTTCTTGTTGTGTTCTCTCGTAATAAAAGTTAGAAGTGTATCATCATTTCTGCCAGTTTACTCTTAAGACATTTGAAGCTGCACAACTGCAGCAGCGTATATCAACACAGTCCAATTCTGGATGCTACATAAGAAAAAAAGCACAAATTCAAAAAATCTTCTTTTCAAGAGACAAACAACTACCAAACTGAACAATCAAATTGCCTCACATCACTACTGCCTAAACACAATCTGGTAGACATTTTTTGATGAAAACTCCTTTGTCCTTTTAGAATACGATATATTTTTAATTTATTATTAACTTTTGTTCATTGTTTTTCCTATATCCTTTTTTATTACATAGGCATAGAAAAGGGGAAATGGAGACAAGGTGGGAATCGAATCATCACCCGCAATGTCAAAGTTCAAGTAGCCAACTAACTGAACTTAAGATCTCCGTTTTAGAAGTCTCTGCGGTGATTTGCTTCTCCAATTAATGAACGCCCTTATTCCAAACAGTGGCTTTTATAGTTTGGCTCTTGAAGTGTCTGACTCAACGACTTTGTTTATCAGCTACTGGAAATAGGTGGCTTTTATCAATTATACACTACTTGACACCATTTAATTAATCTATAAGTAGGATATATATTCAGATTAACTATTTAGAAGGATACTCTGATGATTCAACTTTCCAATTTAGAAGTTCACTTTCAAATAATATTGATATAGATATAAATATAGACGTGATGTAGGCATATGGGGCATAGGCTTGAGGAACAGACTTGCTGGTGCAAGAAACTGTTAAGAATTCATCACCAACTTAATTATTTACTTAAGAAAAATCTAGAATATTCCGGAGTTGTAGAGAATTGAAGGAAGATCTCTAGGATGAGTATTCTAGAGAGAATGGTCAAGAAATGTTCTAGAAAGAATAGTTCTAGAAAAAGATAGCTAGAAATATTCTAGAATAGAGTAGTATGTATCTCTCTAGATTCTTCCAGCACCTCCTATAAATAGAGGTGGTTCACTTGATATGTATGTTGGATTTTAAAAGGTGTGAATGTAAAATGAAGAGTTGTGACTTTTATGAAG
>NW_026028436.1:0-1715 GCF_019186545.1 Solanum stenotomum | reverse complement strand
ATACCAATCACACCCTTAGACTATTTTTTGAATATTGAAGATTGAAAACTCATGTATGAATTTTGAGAGCTTGGTTAAGCTTTTGGTTGTCTATTATTTAGAAACGAGGGTTGCAAGGTGAATTTGATTCCCTTGAGGTCTTCGTAAGAGTTAGGTGCTATTGTAGGATTTATCGACTAAGGTCTTTGGGTTTAATATACCCTTACGTTGCTTTTGATTTCCTCTTTGTGTATCTATCTAGTTATCTTTAATTTCTTGTCTTTCGATTTCCGCATTTTATTGTAATTCCCTTTTGAGAATTACATCATATATCGTTATAACAACTCCACACAATTTAGCATGAGACACGTGCAACACACGTACCCAGGACTAGTTAAATAATAAATAAAGACCAAATGAAAAGAAAATAGTGAGGTAACAATGTGATCACACCAAATTGATCGTTACATAAAATGGGTCTTTTCTTCGTTACCTACTTATAAGTTTAAACAATACAATACGATACAATAGAATTTAAGTAACCATCAAAACAAACATTGTGTTTAAACTAAAAATACAATACAATGATAACAACCATCCAAACAAGGTAAATACGGGAGACAATATGTGAGAGTGTAGTTTTATTTAGTCGGGAAAATGGAAAAAAAACACTAGTATACCATTTAAAAAATAAAATAACACCTATATAACAATAGTTTCCCTTTTTTTCAAATATAGCAGTAAAACTCATACAAAACACAATTTAAAAAAAAGTATGTACGTGTGAAATCATGATTGTTGATGATATTTCCTTGACTTTCACTTTCTCCCAGATTGTTTTACAAACTTTACGATTCTCTCTTCTTCCATTACATAATTTGTTTCTCTTTCATCACGATGTAAAATTTAAAAAAATTCATCATCTGATGCATCACAATTATCATTGAACAACAAATTATCAGTTTAATTAGTTTCATTTCCCAACACAATCTAAAAAAACATGAGGGCTCTTATAATTTCTTGTCTTTTCATCTTCTTAGGGTAGATTGTATTCTGAATTCGGAAGGGTTGGAGGAAGGGAAGTATATTCGTTCGTCCAATGTACGATAAATTACTAGTCTTCTAACGTCAAATGATGAAAAAAATATATTTTAAAAAGTTAGTTGGTTAAGGTTTACATACTTAAGATTTCAAGAAGCGAGAAGCATCATATAATTAGGGATGGGGGAGTAGTTTAATAATAAGTTATGAAATAAGAAGAAACATATGTTCATCATCAACAACATACAACATACTAAATAAAAACATGCATTATGAACATATAACATATTAAAAAAAACATGCATTATGAAAATATGTTATCACAATATAGTGTATTATATTGTATAAGAAAATATTACATGACCAACCATACATATGAACTGAATGACGTTTTATTCATACCATTTTTATTGCAAGGTTTAGAGTAGCAAGACTATTATTATTATATATCTTGCCACTATATATGCTCAACGATTTTGTAATATTACATGCAGAGGCGAATCCAGGATTTTAAGAAAACGGATGCACCATTGCTTTAAAGATAAGATAAAAAAAATTTATAATAACAATAACTAAGCAAGCAATACATAAAAATTACATTACCACAAAAAATATCATCAGTTTACAATTGTACTCAACGAGACTTCATATTTTGAAAACGATCTAAAATAGCATCATTACTTACATTTTCAAAT
>NW_026028435.1:0-219 GCF_019186545.1 Solanum stenotomum | reverse complement strand
TGGGTCTAACCCAAATTTTAGAGAAACCATATCAAAATCCGAAATTTCCAAGTGAAGCCTTTTTCGAGGGTCTACTTTGGAGGGTCATATCTCCTAGCACACAAATTATTTGGGTGGCCAATAATATATCCATGGAAAGCCCTTTGAGTTAGCTACCTAACGAACTTCGTTTCATCTCATTCAGAGTTCGAACGAAGAAGTTATGCCCATTTTCATAAA
>NW_026028434.1:0-231 GCF_019186545.1 Solanum stenotomum | reverse complement strand
ATGTTTCCGCTCGCGCGCAAGAATCAGTGAAACGCGTTTCTAGTAAAATCGGCACGCGCAAACCGCCTTTAGGCAGTTTGGTTGCGTAGATCTTAAAAAAATACGCGGATTCAAAAAAAAATGGCCTTAAACGGACACCCGAGGCCCGAGTTATGGCCGTTTGAAGTTTCCTAAATTCAAAGCCACCTTCCACCTTTAGGATCCTGAATTTCCAACGGCCGTAACTTTCGG
>NW_026028433.1:0-491 GCF_019186545.1 Solanum stenotomum | reverse complement strand
TGATTTCTCTTTATTCCTAGTTTATGCCTGTATGAAGTGGGTTGCTGAATAATGAATGTATATGAATAGAACTTGTTTAAAGGTCTTTAGATTGTTGAAGTATGTCATTACCCATGCTTATTTTATGGTGTATTGTTGGTGTATGGGTATGTGAGGCTTAGCGCCTTAAAGGCATAGTATGAGAAATTGGAGTGTTATCATGACATTATATGAATGAGAATTCAATGAAAATAATGTGATCATGTTATGAACGTAAAGGTGTTGCTATTGAAAGATTATTTCTCAATTTGACACTCATGAATGTCGATGATAGAATATGAAGGATTCTTCAATATAAAGTATACCTTGAATTGGTAGGGCTTATGCATCATTTTCTTGTATAAATGATTATATTGTTGATTGTTGAATCCTCGGATCGGTAGGCTAGTGGCACCCTTCCACACGAGCTTATAATGAACCTTGAAATCGGTTGGCCTATGGCACCTTTCCAT
>NW_026028432.1:0-613 GCF_019186545.1 Solanum stenotomum | reverse complement strand
TGGATGCTCTTGAGAAGGTAAGGATGACTAGGGAGAGGTTGAAAACAGCCCAAAGTCGTCAAAAGTCTTATACCGATGTGAGGAGACGGGATCTTGAATTCAAAGTGGGTGATTGGGTTTATTTGAAAGTTTTTCCAATGAAAGGTGTGGTTCATTTTGGTAAGAAGGGGAAATTAAGTCCTAGGTATGTCGGTCCTTATGAGATAATAAGAAGGGTTGGTAAAGTAGCCTATGAGTTGGGGTTGCCCAAGGAGATGGAATTAGTTCATCCGGTATTCCATGTATCGATGTTGAGGAAATGTGTTGGTAATCCTAACGCTATTGTACCTCTTGAGGTTGTGGGTGTTGTAGAAGATAATTTGACGTATGAAGAAGTCCCGGTTCAGATCTTAGATAGACAAGTTAAAAGGTTGAGGAACAAAGAAGTGGCGTCCGTTAAGGTGCTTGGGAGAAATCAACAAGTGGAGAGTGCTACTTGGGAGGCCGAAGCGGACATGCAAAGACGTTATCCTTATCTATTCAACTCCACTCAAGCCTAAGGTATTAAATCAAGTCTTTTGTACTCCATTGAATCTTACATTTCTGTCCCTGAATCATTAATGTGCATATATGT
>NW_026028431.1:0-564 GCF_019186545.1 Solanum stenotomum | reverse complement strand
TCAAATTACAACCACATATAGCAACGAAAGTTTTAGATATGCCGGATAAATTAAACAATACAAAAGATTTACAAAAAATTTTAGGACTAGTAAATTATGCTAGGAATTTTATTAAAGATTTAGGAAAAATAGCAGGACCACTATACTCTAAAACAGGTAGAAAAGGGCAAAAACATTTTAATATAGAAGACATTAAATTAGTCCAACAAATTAAAGAAAAAGTTAAAAATATTCCAGAATTAAGTATACCACTAGAAACTGATTATTTAATAATTGAAACCGATGGTAGTTTCCAAGTATGGGGAGCTGTCTTAAAAGCTAGACCCAATAAATACAACGACAAGATAGAAGAAAAAATTTGTGCTTATCAAAGTGGAAAATATAAAGAAAAAAGAAACATGAGCAGCATAGATGCTGAAGTCTTAGCAATAATATATGGTCTTAATAGTTTTAAGTTATATATTTTAAATAAAAATGAAATCTTAGTACGAACTGACTGTGAAGCCATAGTTAAATTTCATCAAAAAATAAATCAGAAGGCTAGTAGCAAGAGAAGATGGTTAA
>NW_026028430.1:0-815 GCF_019186545.1 Solanum stenotomum | reverse complement strand
TAATTTATCTAGACCCTTGCACCTAATATCGTGATGACTTTCTTTTCACAACAAGTTTCATGACACTCAAGTAGGTACAACTTGCAGACAAGTCCAAATTCTTTAATTAGTTCATTCCATAGACAACCATTATTGATCATCTATGCCTTATACCATCCCTAAGGCCAGATACCAATTGGAACCTTCTTAGTTCCAATTAACTTGCTTGTGTCCCTTCAGCCGGGACTACGACGTCTAGTTCACTTCGTTGAGATACTAATTGGAAATTGGGAGATACCAATTGGACTCAACTCATACCACAAGCGACAATAGTTGCTAGCGAGCCCCACAAAACTGCTAATTTTTTAATCATAGAACTTGTTCGAACCTTATTCTAAACCGCCTCAATCTTTAACTGAGGGTAACATACCTTAAATCAATCTTAGAGAAAAACCGAGGCACCTTGCAGTTGGTCAAAAAGGTCATCTATCCGAGGCAATATATATTTCTTCTGAATGGTGACCCTATTCAACTGTCGGTAGTCTATACACATCCTCTCTTACTAGTGATGGTGTTACCGATGTTGTTGCTTTAGTTCGGACCATAGAGTAAAAGAGGAAAGATACCAATTTGTATCACCCAAATACCAATTAGATTCAAGTCATAGCACGAAGGAGTAGAAAGAAGTGAGTTTTTCCTAAAGTCATATAGGCTCTCGAAAAAAAGTATGGACGTTTTCATATAGTTCCACAAGACTTGTAACACCCCGTATCCGAAAATAGAGATTTCAGATTTCCGGTGTTACAGGTGTGTAATGACCTTCTTGGTCATTTTTG
>NW_026028429.1:2375-3236 GCF_019186545.1 Solanum stenotomum | reverse complement strand
CTACCATACTTATCTATTTTACGACTTTTCTCTACAACTTTAAGACTTTTAATTTCGTCCTTATCTTCCTCTGCCATATGTCTTCTTTTCCTTCATCTTTATCTTTATCATCTCCTTATCTTTTGGGCTTCCGTTTTTATCTCTTATTCTAGCTGGACGTCTGGATTTATATTATCTTCTCTGTTGTACTTTGAACATATATGGTCAAGGTATTTATGACGAATTAGCTTGCAATATCTGGTTGATAATTCTGCTGAAATAAATCCTTCTTTTAGTGCTCGTGTCGTAGGTCGTTCTTCTGGCTTTAGTAGTGATAAAATACATCTTTGGACTTCATCCATATCTGCTTTCCTTAGCTCCCTTGAATTGGAATAAATCATTAGTTGGTGTCTTGCATAGTAGCTCCATATAGCGTTTCCGTTTAAATAATTATTTTATAGCTCTTGTATAATCGTTGATATACCAATTATCCTTTTGTTGGCATAAAAACTTGGTATCTCTATTTTGCTTATCTCTTCTTGTTGTCCGATATCCTCGGGTATAATCATCTCTTTAGTTAATCCTATCTTGATAACCTATATTGGAGGTTTTATTTCCTCGTATAATATCTCCGCTGGTGCTGTATAGAATTTTATATAAAATAAATTTCCTTTCGTGACTCTTTTGTATGTGACGAATGCTTTGTGTAGTTCTGGTATTCTACTAACTTCTTCTCCGTCGTATGTGTATACGGTATTTAACAGTCCGTAGTTGTAACATGTTCTTACTAAATTAGCGTTAGTTTTTGGTTGTGCAATTAACTTGTTATATCCTTGTAACTTTTGTGTCAAATAATCCTGGTTTGGTTCTTTTGTAGTTGAT
>NW_026028429.1:0-1385 GCF_019186545.1 Solanum stenotomum | reverse complement strand
TTTAGGTAAGTTTTTACATAATAATTTTACCTTTTGTATTTGTATTTGGTCTTTTTTATCAAACTGATATTCTATATCTTTCTTTAATTTTTGTTGTAATGGTTTTAAATTCTCTACTAATTTTGGTATGTATTCTCTTACTTGATTTACTAGTCCTAAGAATGATTGTAATTTCTTTTTTGTGTCTAGTTGTTCATTTGAGTTAATTATTTTTTGTACTATATGTGTTTGCATTTATATCAATTTGTATTCCTAAGAATTCTATTTGATTTTTCATTATATCTGTTTTCTTTTTACTTAGACTTATACCTGAATATTCTATGATGCGTATAAATTTTTCTAATAATCTTATATGTTCATCTTGCGTTTTGGAATATAATAATATATCATCAATGTACACTACACAATTTTCTATTTGTTTAAAGTAATTGTCCATAAAGTGTTGATATCTACCTGGTGCATTTTTATATTCAAATGGTAGTACATTCTATTCATAAAATCCTTGTGGTACGGTGAATGTTGTTAGTTTTTTAGATTCTTCTTCTAGTTTTAAGTGATAAAATCTGATTTACAATCAAATTTGCTAAAATAATTATATCCTTATATTTGTCTTATCTTTAGTATTTTATTTGGTATCGGATAATTATATGTTTTGATTTTTGCATTTAAATTTCTATAATCAATAACAATTTTGTTTTTTCCTCTTTTTTGTTCACTATATTTATTTACGATAAATGTCGGGCTTGTGTGCTTACTATTGCCTTCTTGTATATATCCTTTTTCTAGTAATTCATTTATATGTATCTTAAATTCGGTTAAATCATTAAAATTATACTTTAATAATTTTTGGGTTATTATACTATTATTATCAATTAACTCAATTTTTACTTTTGTTTTATGTTTCTCTCATCCTTGTAGGGGATCCTCACTATATAATAATTCTAACTTATCTTGAATTATTTTTACTTTATCTATAGAGAATATAATTATTTCTATATTAGGGTCTTCTTCTTTTATATTTACTAATTTTTGTGATATTTTTTCACTTCCTTTTATCCATTCTGTTGTTTTTCATTTTTTATTATTTACTCTTTTTGCTCCTATTTTTTATTTACACGGTGTCGTGAACCACCAGTGTGTTTTTGTTATTATATGTGGGTATAATTTTTCTAAAAATGGCATTTCTAATAGCATATCTTTTGAAGTTAATTCAAAGTTATATATTTCTTCTATAGTTAATATCTTATCCCATATTTGTATTTTTATATTTTTTGCCTTATATGTAATCATGTTTCCTTCATTATTAAATCTTGTTACTACTATCGGTGTTTTTAATTTTTCCACTTATCTTCTAGTAAACAATTGTATTTACTTATATTAGCTTA
>NW_026028428.1:0-696 GCF_019186545.1 Solanum stenotomum | reverse complement strand
ATAGGCTGAGGGGGTACTTATGCATTTTTCCATTTCAATAAACATTTGAATTGAGCTTGAAATTTTCATTGGAGCAAACTTTCATTCTTTTGTCAAAAATTGAAAAGGGAAAATTGTGTGGTGCGTGTGGAGGGTTGTTAAGGCAGCAAAACAAAGATATTTTTTGTGACATCTTTGACTAATAAGGTATCTAACAAAATGCATGTGTTTTTACAAGTGGTGGGACTTTAGAGCCTGTTTGGAATAGCTGTTGGGAGCCTAGAAACACTTATTTTGAAAAAAAAAAACATAGGTGTTTGGCAAACCAGTAAAACGGTTTTTTAAATAGAAGCAGAAGCAATTTTTCTGATGTTGAGAAGAAGCAAAAAATTATTTTTTATCTCTTATTATTAATTAACATATCTCACATGTTTGATTAAATTCCATTTAATAATATTTTTTTTATTTTTATATACTAAATTTAATATTTTATTTTACGTTTAAGTATTATTATTTTACCTATTATTTTACATAATTAGAAAACAAGAAGAAGGTAACAACAATATTTTTGTATGATTAGAAAAAAGAAAAAAAATAACAATTAAAGATTTCAACCTTTCAAAAAATGTATAATATTGATTGAAAATTTGAATATGAACATTTTAATTTATTAAAAATAAAAATTTAATTTAATTTTTTGTAATAGATGTTTAAACT
>NW_026028427.1:0-914 GCF_019186545.1 Solanum stenotomum | reverse complement strand
ATTCCTAGTTTTTACTGCTTTATTGAGTCCTTTTTTTTATTAGGATGGGTTCCTTGGCTTTTGTTTTCGGTTCTTTTCCCGAGGATAGTCCCTTTGAACCGAGTGTCTTTTATTTTTTTAGGAATAAATTTTATTTTAATTTTTTATTTTAATTTTGGAGAGGAAAAAAAAACCCTTTTGAGTTATGTGATACTTACTATTTGGGCCTAATTTTTGAGTAGTACTTTCTTGTGAATGCTTGATAAAAAAAAATTGCAGATTCTTTGACATCTAAGCTCATGGTTTTGACTTTGTATATAACTTATTTTATTTTGTAGTTTGTTATGATCTTGTCTCTCTTAGAAGTGGAATTGATCCATCTTGATCAATACTTGTGCCATGTGTGGTTAGACTTTGTTTATTCCATGTTTTGTATCTTAGTCTAGAACTTGCCCTGCATGTTATTGAAACGAAATAAAAAGTTTTGCTTTGTTTAGGAGATGATAATAGGTTTTCTTTGCTTTGTCTGGTAAATTTTAGCCTTTTCAGATATTTTATCACTAGTTAGCCCTTTTGAGCCTGTAGCCTTTTATTGGTAGCCATATTTTACCCTTGACTATTTTGTTGAATCCCTAGTTTTTGCACCTTGCTTCCTTTAGCATTATATCATAGACTTATTCTAATTATCAATTATGAGAAAAAGGAATGGTTGAGTGAAAAGGTAATCAATGATAGATATAAAGTGTTTAAAAATCCTCTTTGAAAGAATGTGATATGAAAAAGAATAGAGAAGTTACCTTGATGATGGCCCTGGTCCTTCCAAGGATATTGTGCACCTTAACGCATGTAAAATACGTAAGTTAAGGGTGGCTATTATGAAGGGAAACTTTAAAAAAAAAGAAAAAAGAAAAAAAAAAAAGAAAAGGATTGAAACA
>NW_026028426.1:0-370 GCF_019186545.1 Solanum stenotomum | reverse complement strand
TGGAATCATGAATAGTCATTGGTTGGGCCGATGTATAAACACCATAATCTAAAGTATTTTCTATATATTCTATATCTATAGTCTATAGATATAAATAATACTATAGATATAGGTGGATAAANGATAAATATTTTTCTGAAGAAGTCTTAGTAAGACCCCATCGCTAATATTAAATTGTCTAACATTATAATATTAATTAATAAATATATATAATAAATAATTTATTTATATAAATAAAATAAGACGAATAAACGAATTCTTTTTGATTCTGCATCTTCACGTGACTTAATAGGAGAGAAAGATTCAGCTTCTAAGGAATGATTTAAACTATTTCTCTTTCGAAATTTCGAAAGTTCCCCTCTCGACATCA
>NW_026028425.1:0-207 GCF_019186545.1 Solanum stenotomum | reverse complement strand
GAGAAAATGACCAAGCAGCCTTGTCTGACCAGGCAACTAGCTCAGAGTCCATACCTGCACCACGGAATGATGAGCCCACTCCTATAGCCGGTGAGCTGAATAGGTGGTGCGTAGAGGGTCAATGGCAAATCTATCGGGATGCGAAGATGGTCAATGACAAACAAAAGATGGCTCGACTGATTCAAGAGGAGCGCAGAGTCCTCACGG
>NW_026028424.1:0-501 GCF_019186545.1 Solanum stenotomum | reverse complement strand
TATATAATACTACTATTTTTCTAATTATTTTTAATCTGTTTTGGTGAACCCAAGGTTAAAAAGAATACTCTAGTATATTGATAAGTAAGTACAAATAGGGGGTGCATAACTTATAGATTTGTGGTTCAAATTTTTCTATCCACATTAATATTTTTTATTTTTAATTAATATAACAAAATGTGCCACTTTTCATAGATCTTTTTAATAATTTATAAATAAAAAGAGGTTCAAATACCCATATTTTTAGGTTGCATTAGCTATGTCTAGACCTTAAGCTAGAAGTGTCAATAAAGTCCAATTATATTTTTTACTTTCTTTTTTTCTTTCCTTCTTTATTTAGACGTTTTTCTAATTAATTTTTTAAAACTTTTTCTTTTGATTTTTCAATGCCCTAAACTAAAAGGTAAAAAGGAGTAAAGACATCATATTGTTCTTCTTTTGGCTTCATTCCACATTTCCACTTTGTTGTTCGTGGTGAAGTAGAAGTGAGTTTTGAGAACA
>NW_026028423.1:0-407 GCF_019186545.1 Solanum stenotomum | reverse complement strand
GAGAAAATAATACCGACATCAAGAGCTCAGTTTTTATTGTAATTCATTAAAAATTCCGACCTCAGGAGGTCGGAATTTTTTCCAATTAAATATTTTATAATTCCGACTTCCGAATGTCGGTAGTATGTAATTAAAAGTACCGACCTCATGAGGTCGGTATTTTTATTTCTTCAAATTACTATTAATTAAAGTGACATCCGGAGGTCAGTATTTTTATTTCATATAATTACTATTAATTAANCGGAGGTCGGTATTTTTATTTCATCTAATTACTTTTAAAAGCGACATCCGGAGGTCAGTTTGCGGAAAGTGGGAAAGCCAAATTCCGACCTCTGGAGGTCGGAAATTTTCTCGAAAAAAATGAATTACAATAAAAACTGACTTCTTGATGTCGGTATTAAAAAACA
>NW_026028422.1:0-2227 GCF_019186545.1 Solanum stenotomum | reverse complement strand
AAAATAAAAAAAAGAGAAACAAAAATAACATATCAGGATATGCAAATTCAGTATCGAAACTAACCTTGGATCGAGAATTCTGATTGCTGGCACTGAAATCATCGTAAGAAGAAGCAGAAATTGAAGCAGTTCGTAAGGTTAAAGATTTATTATGAATTTTGGTTGAACGAAAGGGAAGAGAAGAGAGTGAGGGAGAAATAGATAGGCGTTTGAAATGGCGTATAGGAAGAGGAGAAGTGGAGAGGAAGAAGGAGAAGGCTGCCATTGACAACCACTACTGCTCCTCCTTCTCTCTCTGCCCTCTTTCCGATCCAAAACCAGGAAAACTGGTATATATCCGACCCGACCCGAAAAGGGACGACCTTAATGGCTTAATTGCACCGTAAACACATTCAAAGGATCTAAACGTGTGGATAACGTCGATTGCTTAAAAATGGATGATTTGATAAATACCATCATTTGGCGCTATCCATTATTTTATTTTAATCGTCGTAAAAGGAATTTGTACAGCACATAACTTCTGAATTAGACATTTTACTAGAATAATAGAAAATTATGATTTTACAAGTTACATTAGGTGAGTTATGATATTACGTATAATTTTTGTTCTAGCTAAAATTTATTATTCACAAATTTGTGTTGGTTTAACAAACTTTTCTGATTCACGATAGAATTTATATTCTACCTATTTTTATATTGTGTATAAGTTATGATGGATTAATAAGCTTGCATTATTTCAAGAGTCATATTAGGCGACGACGCATTACTATAAGTACATACTTTATTTTTTATATTTTTAAATTGCACAAATTATATTGGATGTTGTATGACGTTAAGTATAATCTTCATTATACCTATGTTTGAATTAGTCACCACTCACAAGTTGAGTTGGATTGACAAATTTGTCATGTTCACAGGTTATGTTGGGTGAGTCATGAATTTATTATAATTTTTATTCTGTATATCTTTTAATTATTCATAAACATGTTAATTTGAGAAGACTAGTTTATGTTAATGTTCAATTGTCACAAATTAACAAGATATAATATTATATTCATTCAACGTATCTTATTGAATTGTTGAGACATGATCACATGACTTTGCATATATTCTGCAAATGTTGTTAAATGAATTAAAGCAATTTAGATTCTTATTTAAAACTAAATACTTGCACCTTTTTTTTTTGTTGGTAAAGATAGAGCTTATAAAATTTCAAAACAAAGATGGAACTATTAGTTATTATACTTGAGACTTGAGTACATAATATTAGCATCAGTGGTTGGGCTATTGTTACATTACACAACATTACACAAATACAACTAAAACTACTGAATATCGATGCAAAATAAAATTGATGTTTTCAAATTTTCTTCCGCCAATGAATGTCTATGATCGCCAAGTTGAAACCTTGCCGCACTAAAAGCAGCCTCCGATGCAACTGATGAAGCTTGAATAGCTAGAGCATCACGAACCATTTTGCTCAAATTGGAAATGCAACGCTCCGCCTCCTCCATCATGCTAATAATTCTTCATTGCCATCTTCGTCGTCCACTGTTTCTAAAGATTAATTAAGATATTCTTCAAAATCATTACGGTTAGTAGAATTAAGACCAAGAAAACCTCGCATAAAACTATTAATTCGATCATTACTCTGAGGATTAGAAGTTTGACCAACTTCTCCTTGAGTATTTCCTATAGTTCTATATTTTTCATACAAAATTTTAGCTTCTACTTTTATGCTAGACTTACACATTTCACAAGTTGGATTTCTTCCGGTAAAATTTATAAATTATCATAAAAAGTATCAACAAGTCCCTGCACACCTCGTAATTTATATTGAGGGTTAAGTAAAGTAGCAGTTAAATAAATATGAGGAATAGGAAAAATATATTTTTAAATTTTTCAATCATACCTTCAATTGCAACTCTAAATTTTTCAATTTTTTTGTATTTAGAAAATTGAATTGTAATAGCACAAATATTTTTTAATACTGATGAAATAATAGGATAATAGTTCATTAGTTTCTTCTCAATTTTCTTCACAAATTTTATCGAATGGGTCAGCATTATGAGCATTAAACACCATTTGTATGGGTCCTTTATATTCGTAAGCAACTGAAAGCATTTCGTAAAAAGAATTCCACCTTGTTTTAACATGTCTTGAATTTTTTCTTGGTGGCAAATCACATAGTACACAACACTCATTAAATTCTCTAATTCTAGCAGCT
>NW_026028421.1:0-353 GCF_019186545.1 Solanum stenotomum | reverse complement strand
TTCTCATTTAAATTATTACTTCCCAAAATAATACAGAAAATGGCTCTGATACCAAAATAATACAGGAAATGGCTCTGATACCAAAATAATACAAAAAATGGCTCTGATACCAAAATAATACAGAAAATACAGAACAAATAATACAGAAAATACACTACCAAAATAATACAGAAAATACATAAAATACAAAAAATACGGAAAAATACAGAACAATTAATACAGAAAATACACCTAAATAATACAGAAAATACAGAACAAATAATACAGAAAATACACCCGATTTTAGATAACCGAAATTAGCAGAACTAATACAGCATAATAGCAGAAATTCAGATTTTTATAAATCCTACTCA
>NW_026028420.1:0-1133 GCF_019186545.1 Solanum stenotomum | reverse complement strand
TCAAAAATGAGTACCTCAAGGAGAATAGAATAACTAACATAAATTTATTCAATCATATATATGATATTCAGGAATATATGAAATTAGTTCCGCATATTTTTTGAACAATATACCTTTGCCTCTTGCTTAGCCATGCTACCTGAAATATCTGACTGGATTTCAGATTTATCCATTAACTTTTAAGTATTTAGTATCTTTAAGAGAACATCATCAAAAATGAGTACCTCAAGGAGAATAGATAAAATCCCACAAAAATCAATGGAAGAAGATATAAAACCACATCATTACTACATAATCGGAATAGTGGAACAACAAAAATATTTAATATTAATAGATAAAAGACGAGAAGAAAACTATATCACAAGAGAATTAGTGACGGAAGATGAAATAATAACTATTGAACAGTCATGCTTCGAACTACCAAAAGCATTAATGTATACCGAATAAACTACAGAAAAGAAAATAATCATCGGAGGAGTACCAATAGTGATAAAATTCAAAATATATCAAGGAAATGAAAATATCATTTTAGGAATAAAATGGTTAGAACAAGTAAAACCATATGATCTAGAAGACAAACAGTTGACAATAAATTATGAAAATAAAAGAGTAATAATAAAAAGGACTTTGGTATGATAAAAATATGAAAATATATATACCTGCAAAGATAATAATAGAAGGATATTACAACCGATATTATACACCAATGATAGATACGGGAGCAGAAAAATTAAGAAAAATAAGAAGAAAATTAAATAAATTATATCCGGAATATAAACAATTTAATATCACAAAGACTAATAACGAAAAATTAAATCAATTAATAGATAATATATCTAAAATATAATATAAATATATTCAATACTTAAAACTACAATGAATAACAAGGATAGCGACTATAGACAAAAACTTAATGAAGTAATTATAGAAAAACGACAAGAATTAGAATATAGGCAAAATAGACTTAACAATAATATATTCGCAGGAATTTGTCACAAATCTATAATAGCACAAAGAAAGACCATTTTATATCTAGAAATACAAATAAATAACTTAGAATATAAACTACAACATAATTTATAAATGAATAAAGAAGAATACGCATTAGATGAAAAAACATATGAAAATTATGA
>NW_026028419.1:0-1767 GCF_019186545.1 Solanum stenotomum | reverse complement strand
ACGTAACTAATTCTGCTTCCAACTTATAAAATACATTTTTTTTCCGTAGGTGACAATGATCTTGTACGAGACGTTAAGGCTATTCCCCCCATTACCAGTATTTAGTAGAACGAACAAAGAAGAAGTCAAATTAGGGGAGCTGCATCTACCAGCTGGAGTGATACTCATTATACCTGCAATCTTTATTCATTATGACAAGGAAATATGGGGCGAAGACGCGAAGGAATTCAAACCAGAAAGATTCAGTGAAGGAGTGTCAAAGGCAACAAAAGGACAAGTCTCATTTATTCCATTTGGTTGGGGACCCCGAATTTGCATTGGACAAAACTTTGCAATGATGGAAGCAAAAATGGCAATAGCAATGATACTACAAAAGTTCTCCTTCGAACTCTCTCCGTCTTATACACATGCTCCATTTGCAATAATTACTATTCATCCACAGTATGGTGCTCCTCTGCTTATGCGCAAACTTTGAAATAGATATTCTCCGTTTATATGCTCGAATACTAATAAATAGTTGGGTTATGGCTGAAGTCACTCTTTTCGAATTTCAACGTTGTAGTTTTGAAATCAAATGTTATCGTCATTTTTCACTTTCTTTTTCATTTCTCTTTTGCGGGTGAATAAGTTTAAACTTATTATGATGCTCCATCTTGTTTCATGAAGAGTTTATATCAGTGGTTTCAATTGATCCAAGTTAAGCCTTTAACCATATAACATAATCTATATAAACTGCATTTAATTGTGCATATAAATTGTTCACTCCCAGTCCTGCAAGTTTGTTTCATAAGGTCGAAACCTAATTACATAAAAAATACATAATTTTTTAAAACTATGCATAAACCGTAGATTTTCACGGAAGGGGATTCAGATTGCCTTTCTTGGCTCCGCCCTTGACCACAACTACTGGAAAATAGAATAGAACACACCTCCAAATCTTCCAAGCTAATTTAAAGAAGGGATGACTTCAATTTTTACTCCCTCCGTCCCTAAATAAGTGATGCTCTAGCAACTAAAAAAAATTGTTCCAAAACAAGAATCACTTTAGAATTCAAAACCAAATATAGTAATTGTTTCCAACTACACCCTTGTATTAAAGAACTACTTCTTCTTAATAGTACTCGACTCTCAAAAAACATCTAATAAAGAAGGGTAACTTAGTAAACTATACCTTTTATTTGTTTTTTTTCTTAATAAGTGTGAAACAAGCAAAATGGACATACTTATTTTGAGACGAAAAAAGTAAATTCAAAGTAGTTTTTTCAACATAGGAATTGAATAAGTCTAGCCTTCGTGTTTTGGATGAAGAAGAAAAATAAATCTATACATTTGTCTTTTTTTTTTTTTTTTTACTATATTTATGGACAAGATAATATATTGCTAAGATTGTGGGATTACAATAATTTCTGGAACTAAATATACAATGTATTTATCATCTAAATCATGGTTAGATATTTTCTTTGGTCAATTAGACCTAACATGTGACATATGTCCCCAATCCAAGAAAGAAATTGGGGATAACATGTGACATATGTCCCCAATCCAAGAAAGAAATTGGGGAAAATGGAGAGGAGGCGTATCCAACAATGTTATTATAAAGTTACAAAATTAGCTAACTTCCCCTCTTCCTTTTTTTTCTAGGTAAAAGAAAGCAGCTAGAAAGAAGACTCTTATTACTTTCATGGAGATTTCTTACAACATAACTATAGCAGCAATTTGTGTTGCAATTTTGCTGTTACATACATGGAGAGTGTTGAATTGGGCATG